>NW_027183805.1:0-60756 GCF_041296385.1 Aphelocoma coerulescens | reverse complement strand
TGGCTTTGCAGGGGTCCTGAGGAGATTTAGGGGGTTTGGGGCTTTTATTTGGGAATTTTGGGTCTTTAAGGGGATTTTTGGGGGTCTCTGGGGGTGTTTTTTTTGGAATTTTGGGGGTTTTGGGGGGTTTTTGGGGGGGAATTTGGGTCGGCAGGGCCGGGAGGGGGCGGGGCTAAAGGGGAAATGGGCGGGGCTAAGGGGTGGCTTTGCAGGGGTCCTGAGGAGATTTAGGGGGTTTGGGGCTTTTATTTGGGAATGTTGGGTCTTTAAGGGGATTTTTGAGGGTCTCTGGGGGGTTTTTTTCTGGAATTTTGGGGGTTTTGGGGGGTTTTTGGGGGGGAATTTGGGTCGGCAGGGCCGGGAGGGGGCGGGGCTAAAGGGGAAATGGGCGGGGCTAAGGGGTGGCTTTGCAGGGGCCCTGAGGAGATTTAGGGGGTTTGGGGCTTTTATTTGGGAATTTTGGGTCTTTAAGGGGATTTTTGGGGGTCTCTGGGGGGTTTTTTTTTGGAATTTTGGGGGTTTTGGGGGGTTTTTGGGGGGGAATTTGGGTCGGCAGGGCCGGGAGGGGGCGGGGCTAAAGAAGAAATGGGCGGGGGCTAGAGGGGGAGTGGGCGGGGCTAAGGGGTGGCTTTGCAGGGGTCCTGAGGAGATTTAGGGGGTTTGGGGCTTTTATTTGGAATTTTGGGTCTTTAAGGGGATTTTTGGGGGTCTCTGGGGGGGGTTTTTTTGGAATTTTGGGGGTTTTGGGGGGTTTTTGGGGGGGAATTTGGGTCGGCAGGGCCGGGAGGGGGCGGGGCTAAAGGGGAAATGGGCGGGGCTAAGGGGTGGCTTTGCAGGGGTCCTGAGGAGATTTAGGGGGTTTGGGGCTTTTATTTGGGAATTTTGGTTCTTTAAGGGGATTTTTGGGGGTCTCTGGGGGGGTTTTTTTTGGAATTTTGGGGGTTTTGGGGGGTTTTTGGGGGGGAATTTGGGTCGGCAGGGCCGGGAGGGGGCGGGGCTAAAGGGGAAATGGGCAGCGCTAAGGGGTGGCTTTGCAGGGGTCCTGAGGAGATTTAGGGGGTTTGGGGCTTTTATTTGGGAATTTTGGGTCTTTAAGGGGATTTTTGGGGGTCTCTGGGGGGGTTTTTTTTTGGAATTTTGGGGGTTTTGGGGGGTTTTTGGGGGGGAATTTGGGTCGGCAGGGCCGGGAGGGGGCGGGGCTAAAGGGGAAATGGGCGGGGCTAAGGGGTGGCTTTGCAGGGCTCCTGAGGAGATTTAGGGGGTTTGGAGCTTTTATTTGGGAATTTTGGGTCTTTAAGGGGATTTTTGGGGGTCTCTGGGGGGTTTTTTTTGGAATTTTGGGGGTTTTGGGGGGTTTTTGGGGGGGAATTTGGGTCGGCAGGGCCGGGAGGGGGCGGGGCTAAAGGGGAAATGGGCGGGGCTAGAGGGGGAGTGGGCGGGGCTAAGGGGTGGCTTTGCAGGGGTCCTGAGGAGATTTAGGGGGTTTGGGGCTTTTATTTGGGAATTTTGGGTCTTTAAGGGGATTTTTGGGGGTCTCTGGGGGGGTTTTTTTTGGAATTTTGGGGGTTTTGGGGGGTTTTTGGGGGGGAATTTGGGTCGGCAGGGCCGGGAGGGGGCGGGGCTAAAGGGGAAATGGGCGGCGCTAAGGGGTGGCTTTGCAGGGGTCCTGAGGAGATTTAGGGGGTTTGGGGCTTTTATTTGGGAATTTTGGGCCATTAAGGGGATTTTTGGGGGTCTCTGGGGGGGTTTTTTTTTTGAATTTTGGGGGTTTTGGGGGGTTTTTGGGGGGGAATTTGGGTCGGCAGGGCCGGGAGGGGGCGGGGCTAAAGGGGAAATGGGCGGGGCTAGAGGGGGAGTGGGCGGGGCTAAGGGGTGGCTTTTCAGGGGTCCTGAGGAGATTTAGGGGGTTTGGGGCTTTTATTTGGGAATTTTGGGTCTTTAAGGGGATTTTTGGGGGTCTCTGGGGGGGTTTTTTTTGGAATTTTGGGGGTTTTGGGGGGGTTTTTGTGGGGGAATTTGGGTCGGCAGGGCCGGGAGGGGGCGGGGCTAAAGGGGAAATGGGCGGGGCTAAGGGGTGGCTGTGCAGGGGTCCTGAGGAGATTTAGGGGGTTTGGGGCTTTTATTTGGGAATTTTGGGTCTTTAAGGGGATTTTTGGGGGTCTCTGGGGGGGTTTTTTTTGGAATTTTGGGGGTTTTGGGGGGTTTTTGGGGGGGAATTTGGGTCGGCAGGGCCGGGAGGGGGCGGGGCTAAAGGGGAAATGGGCGGGGCTAAGGGGTGGCTTTGCAGGGGTCCTGAGGAGATTTAGGGGGGTTTGGGGCTTTTATTTGGGAATTTTGGGCCATTAAGGGGATTTTTGGGGGTCTCTGGGGGGTTTTTTTTTTGAATTTTGGGGGTTTTGGGGGGTTTTTGGGGGGGAATTTGGGTCGGCAGGGCCGGGAGGGGGCGGGGCTAAAGGGGAAATGGGCGGGGCTAGAGGGGGAGTGGGCGGGGCTAAGGGGTGGCTTTTCAGGGGTCCTGAGGAGATTTAGGGGGTTTGGGGCTTTTATTTGGGAATTTTGGGTCTTTAAGGGGATTTTTGGGGGTCTCTGGGGGGTTTTTTTTTGGAATTTTGGGGGTTTTGGGGGGTTTTTGGGGGGAATTTGGGTCGGCAGGGCCGGGAGGGGGCGGGGCTAAAGGGGAAATGGGCGGGGGCTAAGGTGTGGCTTTGCAGGGGTCCTGAGGAGATTTAGGGGGTTTGGGGCTTTTATTTGGGAATGTTGGGTCTTTAAGGGGATTTTTGGGGGTCTCTGGGGGGTTTTTTTCTGGAATTTTGGGGGTTTTGGGGGGTTTTTGGGGGGGAATTTGGGTCGGCAGGGCCGGGAGGGGGCGGAGCTAAAGGGGAAATGGGCGGGGCTAAGGGGTGGCTGTGCAGGGGTCCTGAGGAGATTTAGGGGGTTTGGGGCTTTTATTTGGGAATTTTGGGTCTTTAAGGGGATTTTTGGGGGTCTCTGGGGGGGGTTTTTTTTGGAATTTTGGGGGTTTTGGGGGGTTTTTGGGGGGGAATTTGGGTCGGCAGGGCCGGGAGGGGGCGGGGCTAAAGGGGAAATGGGCGGGGCTAAGGGGTGGCTTTGCAGGGGTCCTGAGGAGATTTAGGGGGTTTGGGGCTTTTATTTGGGAATTTTGGGTCTTTAAGGGGATTTTTGGGGGTCTCTGGGGGGGTTTTTTTTGGAATTTTGGGGGTTTTGGGGGGTTTTTGGGGGGAATTTGGGTCGGCAGGGCCGGGAGGGGGCGGGGCTAAAGGGGAAATGGGCGGGGCTAAGGGGTGGCTTTGCAGGGGTCCTGAGGAGATTTAGGGGGTTTGGGGCTTTTATTTGGGAATTTTGGGTCTTTAAGGGGATTTTTGGGGGTCTCTGGGGGGGTTTTTTTTGGAATTTTGGGGGTTTTGGGGGGTTTTTGGGGGGGAATTTGGGTCGGCAGGGCCGGGAGGGGGCGGGGCTAAAGGGGAAATGGGCGGGGCTAAGGTGTGGCTTTGCAGGGGTCCTGAGGAGATTTAGGGGGTTTGGGGCTTTTATTTGGGAATGTTGGGTCTTTAAGGGGATTTTTGGGGGTCTCTGGGGGGTTTTTTTCTGGAATTTTGGGGGTTTTGGGGGGTTTTTGGGGGGGAATTTGGGTCGGCAGGGCCGGGAGGGGGCGGGGGCTAAAGGGGAAATGGGCGGGGCTAAGGGGTGGCTTTGCAGGGGCCCTGAGGAGATTTAGGGGGTTTGGGGCTTTTATTTGGGAATTTTGGGTCTTTAAGGGGATTTTTGGGGGTCTCTGGGGGGGGTTTTTTTGGAATTTTGGGGGTTTTGGGGGGTTTTTGGGGGGGAATTTGGGTCGGCAGGGCCGGGAGGGGGCGGGGCTAAAGAAGAAATGGGCGGGGCTAGAGGGGGAGTGGGCGGGGCTAAGGGGTGGCTTTGCAGGGGTCCTGAGGAGATTTAGGGGGTTTGGGGCTTTTATTTGGGAATTTTGGGTCTTTAAGGGGATTTTTGGGGGTCTCTGGGGGGGGTTTTTTTGGATTTTGGGGGTTTTGGGGGGTTTTTGGGGGGGAATTTGGGTCGGCAGGGCCGGGAGGGGGCGGGGCTAAAGGGGAAATGGGCGGGGCTAAGGGGTGGCTTTGCAGGGGTCCTGAGGAGATTTAGGGGGTTTGGGGCTTTTATTTGGGAATTTTGGTTCTTTAAGGGGATTTTTGGGGGTCTCTGGGGGGGTTTTTTTTGGAATTTTGGGGGTTTTGGGGGGTTTTTGGGGGGGAATTTGGGTCGGCAGGGCCGGGAGGGGGCGGGGCTAAAGGGGAAATGGGGCGGCGCTAAGGGGTGGCTTTGCAGGGGTCCTGAGGAGATTTAGGGGGTTTGGGGCTTTTATTTGGGAATTTTGGGTCTTTAAGGGGATTTTTGGGGGTCTCTGGGGGGGTTTTTTTTTGGAATTTTGGGGGTTTTGGGGGGTTTTTGGGGGGGAATTTGGGTCGGCAGGGCCGGGAGGGGGCGGGGCTAAAGGGGAAATGGGCGGGGCTAAGGGGTGGCTTTGCAGGGCTCCTGAGGAGATTTAGGGGGTTTGGAGCTTTTATTTGGGAATTTTGGGTCTTTAAGGGGATTTTTGGGGGTCTCTGGGGGGTTTTTTTTTGGAATTTTGGGGGTTTTGGGGGGTTTTTGGGGGGGAATTTGGGTCGGCAGGGCCGGGAGGGGGCGGGGCTAAAGGGGAAATGGGCGGGGCTAGAGGGGGAGTGGGCGGGGCTAAGGGGTGGCTTTGCAGGGGTCCTGAGGAGATTTAGGGGGTTTGGGGCTTTTATTTGGGAATTTTGGGCCATTAAGGGGATTTTTGGGGGTCTCTGGGGGGTTTTTTTTTTGAATTTTGGGGGTTTTGGGGGGTTTTTGGGGGGGAATTTGGGTCGGCAGGGCCGGGAGGGGGCGGGGCTAAAGGGGAAATGGGCGGGGCTAGAGGGGGAGTGGGCGGGGCTAAGGGGTGGCTTTTCAGGGGTCCTGAGGAGATTTAGGGGGTTTGGGGCTTTTATTTGGGAATTTTGGGTCTTTAAGGGGATTTTTGGGGGTCTCTGGGGGGGTTTTTTTTGGAATTTTGGGGGTTTTGGGGGGTTTTTGAAGGGGAATTTGGGTCGGCAGGGCCGGGAGGGGGCGGGGCTAAAGGGGAAATGGGCGGGGCTAAGGTGTGGCTTTGCAGGGGTCCTGAGGAGATTTAGGGGATTTGGGGCTTTTATTTGGGAATGTTGGGTCTTTAAGGGGATTTTTGGGGGTCTCTGGGGGGTTTTTTTCTGGAATTTTGGGGGTTTTGGGGGGTTTTTGGGGGGGAATTTGGGTCGGCAGGGCCGGGAGGGGGCGGAGCTAAAGGGGAAATGGGCGGGGCTAAGGGGTGGCTGTGCAGGGGTCCTGAGGAGATTTAGGGGGTTTGGGGCTTTTATTTGGGAATTTTGGGTCTTTAAGGGGATTTTTGGGGGTCTCTGGGGGGGTTTTTTTTGGAATTTTGGGGGTTTTGGGGGGTTTTTGGGGGGGAATTTGGGTCGGCAGGGCCGGGAGGGGGCGGGGCTAAAGGGGAAATGGGCGGGGCTAAGGGGTGGCTTTGCAGGGGTCCTGAGGAGATTTAGGGGGTTTGGGGCTTTTATTTGGGAATTTTGGGTCTTTAAGGGGATTTTTGGGGGTCTCTGGGGGGGTTTTTTTTGGAATTTTGGGGGTTTTGGGGGGTTTTTGGGGGGGAATTTGGGTCGGCAGGGCCGGGAGGGGGCGGGGCTAAAGGGGAAATGGGCGGGGCTAAGGGGTGGCTTTGCAGGGGTCCTGAGGAGATTTAGGGGGTTTGGGGCTTTTATTTGGGAATTTTGGGTCTTTAAGGGGATTTTTGGGGGTCTCTGGGGGGGTTTTTTTTGGAATTTTGGGGGTTTTGGGGGGTTTTTGGGGGGGAATTTGGGTCGGCAGGGCCGGGAGGGGGCGGGGCTAAAGGGGAAATGGGCGGGGCTAAGGGGTGGCTTTGCAGGGGTCCTGAGGAGATTTAGGGGGTTTGGGGCTTTTATTTGGGAATGTTGGGTCTTTAAGGGGATTTTTGAGGGTCTCTGGGGGGTTTTTTTCTGGAATTTTGGGGGTTTTGGGGGGTTTTTGGGGGGGAATTTGGGTCGGCAGGGCCGGGAGGGGGCGGGGCTAAAGGGGAAATGGGCGGGGCTAAGGGGTGGCTTTGCAGGGGCCCTGAGGAGATTTAGGGGGTTTGGGGCTTTTATTTGGGAATTTTGGGTCTTTAAGGGGATTTTTGGGGGTCTCTGGGGGGTTTTTTTTTGGAATTTTGGGGGTTTTGGGGGGTTTTTGGGGGGGAATTTGGGTCGGCAGGGCCGGGAGGGGGCGGGGCTAAAGAAGAAATGGGCGGGGCTAGAGGGGGAGTGGGCGGGGCTAAGGGGTGGCTTTGCAGGGGTCCTGAGGAGATTTAGGGGGTTTGGGGCTTTTATTTGGGAATTTTGGGTCTTTAAGGGGATTTTTGGGGGTCTCTGGGGGGGGTTTTTTTGGAATTTTGGGGGTTTTGGGGGGTTTTTGGGGGGGAATTTGGGTCGGCAGGGCCGGGAGGGGGCGGGGCTAAAGGGGAAATGGGCGGGGCTAAGGGGTGGCTTTGCAGGGGTCCTGAGGAGATTTAGGGGGTTTGGGGCTTTTATTTGGGAATTTTGGTTCTTTAAGGGGATTTTTGGGGGTCTCTGGGGGGGTTTTTTTTGGAATTTTGGGGGTTTTGGGGGGTTTTTGGGGGGGAATTTGGGTCGGCAGGGCCGGGAGGGGGCGGGGCTAAAGGGGAAATGGGCAGCGCTAAGGGGTGGCTTTGCAGGGGTCCTGAGGAGATTTAGGGGGTTTGGGGCTTTTATTTGGGAATTTTGGGTCTTTAAGGGGATTTTTGGGGGTCTCTGGGGGGGTTTTTTTTTGGAATTTTGGGGGTTTTGGGGGGTTTTTGGGGGGGAATTTGGGTCGGCAGGGCCGGGAGGGGGCGGGGCTAAAGGGGAAATGGGCGGGGCTAAGGGGTGGCTTTGCAGGGCTCCTGAGGAGATTTAGGGGGTTTGGAGCTTTTATTTGGGAATTTTGGGTCTTTAAGGGGATTTTTGGGGGTCTCTGGGGGGTTTTTTTTTGGAATTTTGGGGGTTTTGGGGGGTTTTTGGGGGGGAATTTGGGTCGGCAGGGCCGGGAGGGGGCGGGGCTAAAGGGGAAATGGGCGGGGCTAGAGGGGGAGTGGGCGGGGCTAAGGGGTGGCTTTGCAGGGGTCCTGAGGAGATTTAGGGGTTTTGGGGCTTTTATTTGGGAATTTTGGGTCTTTAAGGGGATTTTTGGGGGTCTCTGGGGGGGTTTTTTTTGGAATTTTGGGGGTTTTGGGGGGTTTTTGGGGGGGAATTTGGGTCGGCAGGGCCGGGAGGGGGCGGGGCTAAAGGGGAAATGGGCGGGGCTAAGGGGTGGCTTTGCAGGGGTCCTGAGGAGATTTAGGGGGTTTGGGGCTTTTATTTGGGAATTTTGGGCCATTAAGGGGATTTTTGGGGGTCTCTGGGGGGTTTTTTTTTGGAATTTTGGGGGTTTTGGGGGGTTTTTGGGGGGGAATTTGGGTCGGCAGGGCCGGGAGGGGGGCGGGGCTAAAGGGGAAATGGGCGGGGCTAGAGGGGGAGTGGGCGGGGCTAAGGGGTGGCTTTTCAGGGGTCCTGAGGAGATTTAGGGGGTTTGGGGCTTTTATTTGGGAATTTTGGGTCTTTAAGGGGATTTTTGGGGGTCTCTGGGGGGGTTTTTTTTGGAATTTTGGGGGTTTTGGGGGGTTTTTGGGGGGGAATTTGGGTCGGCAGAGCCGGGAGGGGGCGGGGCTAAAGGGGAAATGGGCGGGGCTAAGGTGTGGCTTTGCAGGGGTCCTGAGGAGATTTAGGGGGTTTGGGGCTTTTATTTGGGAATTTTGGGTCTTTAAGGGGATTTTTGGGGGTCTCTGGGGGGGTTTTTTCTGGAATTTTGGGGGTTTTGGGGGGTTTTTGTGGGGGAATTTGGGTCGGCAGGGCCGGGAGGGGGCGGGGCTAAAGGGGAAATGGGCGGGGCTAAGGGGTGGCTGTGCAGGGGTCCTGAGGAGATTTAGGGGGTTTGGGGCTTTTATTTGGGAATTTTGGGTCTTTAAGGGGATTTTTGGGGGTCTCTGGGGGGGTTTTTTTTGGAATTTTGGGGGTTTTGGGGGGTTTTTGGGGGGGAATTTGGGTCGGCAGGGCCGGGAGGGGGCGGGGCTAAAGGGGAAATGGGCGGGGCTAAGGGGTGGCTTTGCAGGGGTCCTGAGGAGATTTAGGGGGTTTGGGGCTTTTATTTGGGAATTTTGGGTCTTTAAGGGGATTTTTGGGGGTCTCTGGGGGGTTTTTTTTTGGAATTTTGGGGGTTTTGGGGGGTTTTTGGGGGGAATTTGGGTCGGCAGGGCCGGGAGGGGGCGGGGCTAAAGGGGAAATGGGCGGGGCTAAGGGGTGGCTTTGCAGGGGTCCTGAGGAGATTTAGGGGGTTTGGGGCTTTTATTTGGGAATGTTGGGTCTTTAAGGGGATTTTTGGGGGTCTCTGGGGGGTTTTTTTCTGGAATTTTGGGGGTTTTGGGGGGTTTTTGTGGGGGAATTTGGGTCGGCAGGGCCGGGAGGGGGCGGGGCTAAAGGGGAAATGGCGGGGCTAAGGGGTGGCTTTGCAGGGGTCCTGAGGAGATTTAGGGGGTTTGGGCTTTTATTTGGGAATGTTGGGTCTTTAAGGGGATTTTTGGGGGTCTCTGGGGGGTTTTTTTTTGGAATTTTGGGGGTTTTGGGGGGTTTTTGGGGGGGAATTTGGGTCGGCAGGGCCGGGAGGGGGCGGGGCTAAAGGGGAAATGGGCGGGGCTAAGGGGTGGCTTTGCAGGGGTCCTGAGGAGATTTAGGGGGTTTGGGGCTTTTATTTGGGAATTTTGGGTCTTTAAGGGGATTTTTGGGGGTCTCTGGGGGGTTTTTTTTGGAATTTTGGGGGTTTTGGGGGGTTTTTGGGGGGGAATTTGGGTCGGCAGGGCCGGGAGGGGGCGGGGCTAAAGGGGAAATGGGCGGGGCTAAGGGGTGGCTGTGCAGGGGTCCTGAGGAGATTTAGGGGGTTTGGGGCTTTTATTTGGGAATTTTGGGTCTTTAAGGGGATTTTTGGGGGTCTCTGGGGGGTTTTTTTCTGGAATTTTGGGGGTTTTGGCGGGTTTTTGGGGGGGAATTTGGGTCGGCAGGGCCGGGAGGGGGCGGGGCTAAAGGGGAAATGGGCGGGGCTAAGGGGTGGCTTTGCAGGGTCCTGAGGAGATTTAGGGGTTTGGGGCTTTTATTTGGGAATTTTGGGTCTTTAAGGGGATTTTTGGGGGTCTCTGGGGGGGTTTTTTTTGGAATTTTGGGGGTTTTGGGGGGTTTTTGGGGGGGAATTTGGGTCGGCAGGGCCGGGAGGGGGCGGGGCTAAAGGGGAAATGGGCAGGGCTAGAGGGGGAGTGGGCGGGGCTAAGGGGTGGCTTTGCAGGGGTCCTGAGGAGATTTAGGGGGTTTGGGGCTTTTATTTGGGAATTTTGGGTCTTTAAGGGGATTTTTGGGGGTCTCTGGGGGGTTTTTTTTTGGAATTTTGGGGGTTTTGGGGGGTTTTTGGGGGGGAATTTGGGTCGGCAGGGCCGGGAGGGGGCGGGGCTAAAGGGGAAATGGGCGGGGCTAAGGGGTGGCTTTGCAGGGGTCCTGAGGAGATTTAGGGGGTTTGGGGCTTTTATTTGGGAATGTTGGGTCTTTAAGGGGATTTTTGGGGGTCTCTGGGGGGTTTTTTTTTGGAATTTTGGGGGTTTTGGGGGGTTTTTGGGGGGGAATTTGGGTCGGCAGGGCCGGGAGGGGGCGGGGCTAAAGGGAAATGGGCGGGGCTAAGGGGTGGCTGTGCAGGGGTCCTGAGGAGATTTAGGGGGTTTGGGGCTTTTATTTGGGAATTTTGGGTCTTTAAGGGGATTTTTGGGGGTCTCTGGGGGGGTTTTTTTTGGAATTTTGGGGGTTTTGGGGGGTTTTTGGGGGGGAATTTGGGTCGGCAGGGCCGGGAGGGGGCGGGGCTAAAGGGGAAATGGGCGGGGCTAAGGGGTGGCTTTGCAGGGGTCCTGAGGAGATTTAGGGGGTTTGGGGCTTTTATTTGGGAATTTTGGGTCTTTAAGGGGATTTTTGGGGGTCTCTGGGGGGGTTTTTTTTGGAATTTTGGGGGTTTTGGGGGGTTTTTGGGGGGGAATTTGGGTCGGCAGGGCCGGAGGGGGCGGGGCTAAAGGGGAAATGGGCGGGGCTAAGGGGTGGCTTTGCAGGGGTCCTGAGGAGATTTAGGGGGTTTGGGGCTTTTATTTGGGAATGTTGGGTCTTTAAGGGGATTTTTGGGGGTCTCTGGGGGGTTTTTTTCTGGAATTTTGGGGGTTTTGGGGGGTTTTTGGGGGGGAATTTGGGTCGGCAGGGCCGGGAGGGGGCGGGGCTAAAGGGGAAATGGGCGGGGCTAAGGGGTGGCTGTGCAGGGGTCCTGAGGAGATTTAGGGGGTTTGGGGCTTTTATTTGGGAATTTTGGGTCTTTAAGGGGATTTTTGGGGGTCTCTGGGGGGGTTTTTTTTGGAATTTTGGGGGTTTTGGGGGGTTTTTGGGGGGGAATTTGGGTCGGCAGGGCCGGGAGGGGGCGGGGCTAAAGGGGAAATGGGCGGGGCTAAGGGGTGGCTTTGCAGGGGTCCTGAGGAGATTTAGGGGGTTTGGGGCTTTTATTTGGGAATTTTGGGTCTTTAAGGGGATTTTTGGGGGTCTCTGGGGGGTTTTTTTTTGGAATTTTGGGGGTTTTGGGGGGTTTTTGGGGGGGAATTTGGGTCGGCAGGGCCGGGAGGGGGCGGGGCTAAAGGGGAAATGGGCGGGGCTAAGGGGTGGCTTTGCAGGGGTCCTGAGGAGATTTAGGGGGTTTGGGGCTTTTATTTGGGAATTTTGGGTCTTTAAGGGGATTTTTGGGGGTCTCTGGGGGGGGTTTTTTTGGAATTTTGGGGGTTTTGGGGGGTTTTTGGGGGGGAATTTGGGTCGGCAGGGCCGGGAGGGGGCGGGGCTAAAGGGGAAATGGGCGGGGCTAGAGGGGTGGCTTTGCAGGGGTCCTGAGGAGATTTAGGGGGTTTGGGGCTTTTATTTGGGAATTTTGGGTCTTTAAGGGGATTTTTGGGGGTCTCTGGGGGGGTTTTTTTTGGAATTTTGGGGGTTTTGGGGGGTTTTTGGGGGGGAATTTGGGTCGGCAGGGCCGGGAGGGGGCGGGGCTAAAGGGGAAATGGGCGGGGCTAAGGGGTGGCTTTGCAGGGGTCCTGAGGAGATTTAGGGGGTTTGGGGCTTTTATTTGGGAATGTTGGGTCTTTAAGGGGATTTTTGGGGGTCTCTGGGGGGTTTTTTTCTGGAATTTTGGGGGTTTTGGGGGGTTTTTGGGGGGGAATTTGGGTCGGCAGGGCCGGGAGGGGGCGGGGCTAAAGGGGAAATGGGCGGGGCTAAGGGGTGGCTTTGCAGGGGTCCTGAGGAGATTTAGGGGGTTTGGGGCTTTTATTTGGGAATTTTGGGCCATTAAGGGGATTTTTGGGGGTCTCTGGGGGGTTTTTTTTTTGAATTTTGGGGGTTTTGGGGGGTTTTTGGGGGGGAATTTGGGTCGGCAGGGCCGGGAGGGGGCGGGGCTAAAGGGGAAATGGGCGGGGCTAGAGGGGGAGTGGGCGGGGCTAAGGGGTGGCTTTTCAGGGGTCCTGAGGAGATTTAGGGGGTTTGGGGCTTTTATTTGGGAATTTTGGGTCTTTAAGGGGATTTTTGGGGGTCTCTGGGGGGGTTTTTTTTGGAATTTTGGGGGTTTTGGGGGGTTTTTGGGGGGGAATTTGGGTCGGCAGGGCCGGGAGGGGGCGGGGCTAAAGGGGAAATGGGCGGGGCTAAGGGGTGGCTTTGCAGGGGTCCTGAGGAGATTTAGGGGGTTTGGGGCTTTTATTTGGGAATTTTGGGTCTTTAAGGGGATTTTTGGGGGTCTCTGGGGGGGTTTTTTTTGGAATTTTGGGGGTTTTGGGGGGTTTTTGGGGGGGAATTTGGGTCGGCAGGGCCGGGAGGGGGCGGGGCTAAAGGGGAAATGGGCGGGGCTAAGGGGTGGCTTTGCAGGGGTCCTGAGGAGATTTAGGGGGTTTGGGGCTTTTATTTGGGAATTTTGGGTCTTTAAGGGGATTTTTGGGGGTCTCTGGGGGGGTTTTTTTTGGAATTTTGGGGGTTTTGGGGGGTTTTGGGGGGGAATTTGGGTCGGCAGGGCCGGGAGGGGGCGGGGCTAAAGGGGAAATGGGCGGGGCTAAGGGGTGGCTTTGCAGGGGTCCTGAGGAGATTTAGGGGGTTTGGGGCTTTTATTTGGGAATTTTGGGTCTTTAAGGGGATTTTTGGGGGTCTCTGGGGGGTTTTTTTTTGGAATTTTGGGGGTTTTGGGGGGTTTTTGGGGGGGAATTTGGGTCGGCAGGGCCGGGAGGGGGCGGGGCTAAAGGGGAAATGGGCGGGGCTAGAGGGGGAGTGGGCGGGGCTAAGGGGTGGCTTTGCAGGGGTCCTGAGGAGATTTAGGGGGTTTGGGGCTTTTATTTGGGAATTTTGGGTCTTTAAGGGGATTTTTGGGGGTCTCTGGGGGGGTTTTTTTTTGGAATTTTGGGGGTTTTGGGGGGTTTTTGGGGGGGAATTTGGGTCGGCAGGGCCGGGAGGGGGCGGGGCTAAAGGGGAAATGGGCGGGGCTAAGGTGTGGCTTTGCAGGGGTCCTGAGGAGATTTAGGGGGTTTGGGGCTTTTATTTGGGAATTTTGGGCCATTAAGGGGATTTTTGGGGGTCTCTGGGGGGTTTTTTTTTTGGAATTTTGGGGGTTTTGGGGGGTTTTGGGGGGGGAATTTGGGTCGGCAGGGCCGGGAGGGGGCGGGGCTAAAGGGGAAATGGGCGGTGCTAGAGGGGGAGTGGGCGGGGCTAAGGGGTGGCTTTTCAGGGGTCCTGAGGAAATTTAGGGGGTTTGGGGCTTTTATTTGGGAATTTTGGGTCTTTAAGGGGATTTTTGGGGGTCTCTGGGGGGGTTTTTTTTGGAATTTTGGGGGTTTTGGGGGGTTTTTGGGGGGGAATTTGGGTCGGCAGGGCCGGGAGGGGGCGGGGCTAAAGGGGAAATGGGCGGGGCTAAGGGGTGGCTTTGCAGGGGTCCTGAGGAGATTTAGGGGGTTTGGGGCTTTTATTTGGGAATTTTGGGTCTTTAAGGGGATTTTTGGGGGTCTCTGGGGGGGTTTTTTTTGGAATTTTGGGGGTTTTGGGGGGTTTTTGGGGGGGAATTTGGGTCGGCAGGGCCGGGAGGGGGCGGGGCTAAAGGGGAAATGGGCGGGGCTAAGGGGTGGCTTTGCAGGGGTCCTGAGGAGATTTAGGGGGTTTGGGGCTTTTATTTGGGAATTTTGGGTCTTTAAGGGGATTTTTGGGGGTCTCTGGGGGGTTTTTTTTTGGAATTTTGGGGGTTTTGGGGGGTTTTTGGGGGGGAATTTGGGTCGGCAGGGCCGGGAGGGGGCGGGGCTAAAGGGGAAATGGGCGGGGCTAAGGGGTGGCTTTGCAGGGGTCCTGAGGAGATTTAGGGGGTTTGGGGCTTTTATTTGGGAATTTTGGGTCTTTAAGGGGATTTTTGGGGGTCTCTGGGGTTTTTTTTTTTGGAATTTTGGGGGTTTTGGGGGGTTTTTGGGGGGGAATTTGGGTCGGCAGGGCCGGGAGGGGGCGGGGCTAAAGGGGAAATGGGCGGGGCGAGAGGGGGAGTGGGCGGGGCTAAGGGGTGGCTTTGCAGGGGTCCTGAGGAGATTTAGGGGGTTTGGGGCTTTTATTTGGGAATTTTGGGTCTTTAAGGGGATTTTTGGGGGTCTCTGGGGGGGGTTTTTTTGGAATTTTGGGGGTTTTGGGGGGTTTTTGGGGGGGAATTTGGGTCGGCAGGGCCGGGAGGGGGCGGGGCTAAAGGGGAAATGGGCGGGGCTAAGGGGTGGCTTTGCAGGGGTCCTGAGGAGATTTAGGGGGTTTGGGGCTTTTATTTGGGAATTTTGGGTCTTTAAGGGGATTTTTGGGGGTCTCTGGGGGGGTTTTTTTTTGGAATTTTGGGGGTTTTGGGGGGTTTTTGGGGGGGAATTTGGGTCGGCAGGGCCGGGAGGGGGCGGGGCTAAAGGGGAAATGGGCGGGGCTAAGGGGTGGCTTTGCAGGGGTCCTGAGGAGATTTAGGGGGTTTGGGGCTTTTATTTGGGAATGTTGGGTCTTTAAGGGGATTTTTGGGGGTCTCTGGGGGGTTTTTTTCTGGAATTTTGGGGGTTTTGGCGGGTTTTTGGGGGGGAATTTGGGTCGGCAGGGCCGGGAGGGGGCGGGGCTAAAGGGGAAATGGGCGGGGCTAAGGGGTGGCTTTGCAGGGGTCCTGAGGAGATTTAGGGGGTTTGGGGCTTTTATTTGGGAATTTTGGGTCTTTAAGGGGATTTTTGGGGGTCTCTGGGGGGGTTTTTTTTGGAATTTTGGGGGTTTTGGGGGGTTTTTGGGGGGGAATTTGGGTCGGCAGGGCCGGGAGGGGGCGGGGCTAAAGGGGAAATGGGCAGGGCTAGAGGGGGAGTGGGCGGGGCTAAGGGGTGGCTTTGCAGGGGTCCTGAGGAGATTTAGGGGGTTTGGGGCTTTTATTTGGGAATTTTGGGTCTTTAAGGGGATTTTTGGGGGTCTCTGGGGGGGTTTTTTTTGGAATTTTGGGGGTTTTGGGGGGTTTTTGGGGGGGAATTTGGGTAGGCAGGGCCGGGAGGGGGCGGGGCTAAAGGGGAAATGGGCGGGGCTAAGGTGTGGCTTTGCAGGGGTCCTGAGGAGATTTAGGGGGTTTGGGGCTTTTATTTGGGAATGTTGGGTCTTTAAGGGGATTTTTGGGGGTCTCTGGGGGGTTTTTTTCTGGAATTTTGGGGGTTTTGGGGGGTTTTTGGGGGGGAATTTGGGTCGGCAGGGCCGGGAGGGGGCGGGGCTAAAGGGGAAATGGGCGGGGCTAAGGGGTGGCTTTGCAGGGGTCCTGAGGAGATTTAGGGGGTTTGGGGCTTTTATTTGGGAATTTTGGGTCTTTAAGGGGATTTTTGGGGGTCTCTGGGGGGGTTTTTTTTGGAATTTTGGGGGTTTTGGGGGGTTTTTGGGGGGGAATTTGGGTCGGCAGGGCCGGGAGGGGGCGGGGCTAAAGGGGAAATGGGCGGGGCTAAGGGGTGGCTTTGCAGGGGTCCTGAGGAGATTTAGGGGGTTTGGGGCTTTTATTTGGGAATTTTGGGTCTTTAAGGGGATTTTTGGGGGTCTCTGGGGGGTTTTTTTTTGGAATTTTGGGGGTTTTGGGGGGTTTTTGGGGGGGAATTTGGGTCGGCAGGGCCGGGAGGGGGCGGGGCTAAAGGGGAAATGGGCGGGGCTAAGGGGTGGCTTTGCAGGGGTCCTGAGGAGATTTAGGGGGTTTGGGGCTTTTATTTGGGAATTTTGGGTCTTTAAGGGGATTTTTGGGGGTCTCTGGGGGGGTTTTTTTTGGAATTTTGGGGGTTTTGGGGGGTTTTTGGGGGGGAATTTGGGTCGGCAGGGCCGGGAGGGGGCGGGGCTAAAGGGGAAATGGGCGGGGCTAAGGGGTGGCTTTGCAGGGGTCCTGAGGAGATTTAGGGGGTTTGGGGCTTTTATTTGGGAATGTTGGGTCTTTAAGGGGATTTTTGGGGGTCTCTGGGGGGTTTTTTTCTGGAATTTTGGGGGTTTTGGGGGGTTTTTGAGGGGGAATTTGGGTCGGCAGGGCCGGGAGGGGGCGGGGCTAAAGGGGAAATGGGCGGGGCTAAGGGGTGGCTGTGCAGGGGTCCTGAGGAGATTTAGGGGGTTTGGGGCTTTTATTTGGGAATTTTGGGTCTTTAAGGGGATTTTTGGGGGTCTCTGGGGGGGTTTTTTTTGGAATTTTGGGGGTTTTGGGGGGTTTTTGGGGGGGAATTTGGGTCGGCAGGGCCGGGAGGGGGCGGGGCTAAAGGGGAAATGGGCGGGGCTAAGGGGTGGCTTTGCAGGGGTCCTGAGGAGATTTAGGGGGTTTGGGGCTTTTATTTGGGAATTTTGGGTCTTTAAGGGGATTTTTGGGGGTCTCTGGGGGGGTTTTTTTTGGAATTTTGGGGGTTTTGGGGGGTTTTTGGGGGGGAATTTGGGTCGGCAGGGCCGGGAGGGGGCGGGGCTAAAGGGGAAATGGGCGGGGCTAAGGGGTGGCTTTGCAGGGGTCCTGAGGAGATTTAGGGGGTTTGGGGCTTTTATTTGGGAATGTTGGGTCTTTAAGGGGATTTTTGGGGGTCTCTGGGGGGTTTTTTCTGGAATTTTGGGGGTTTTGGGGGGTTTTTGGGGGGGAATTTGGGTCGGCAGGGCCGGGAGGGGGCGGGGCTAAAGGGGAAATGGGCGGGGCTAAGGGGTGGCTTTGCAGGGGTCCTGAGGAGATTTAGGGGGTTTGGGGCTTTTATTTGGGAATTTTGGGCCATTAAGGGGATTTTTGGGGGTCTCTGGGGGTTTTTTTTTTTGAATTTTGGGGGTTTTGGGGGGTTTTTGGGGGGGAATTTGGGTCGGCAGGGCCGGGAGGGGGCGGGGCTAAAGGGGAAATGGGCGGGGCTAGAGGGGGAGTGGGCGGGGCTAAGGGGTGGCTTTTCAGGGGTCCTGAGGAGATTTAGGGGGTTTGGGGCTTTTATTTGGGAATTTTGGGTCTTTAAGGGGATTTTTGGGGGTCTCTGGGGGGGTTTTTTTTGGAATTTTGGGGGTTTTGGGGGGTTTTTCGGGGGGAATTTGGGTCGGCAGGGCCGGGAGGGGGCGGGGCTAAAGGGGAAATGGGCGGGGCTAAGGTGTGGCTTTGCAGGGGTCCTGAGGAGATTTAGGGGGTTTGGGGCTTTTATTTGGGAATTTTGGGTCTTTAAGTGGATTTTTGGGGGTCTCTGGGGGGGTTTTTTTTGGAATTTTGGGGGTTTTGGGGGGTTTTTGGGGGGGAATTTGGGTCGGCAGGGCCGGGAGGGGGCGGGGCTAAAGGGGAAATGGGCGGGGCTAAGGTGTGGCTTTGCAGGGGTCCTGAGGAGATTTAGGGGGTTTGGGGCTTTTATTTGGGAATGTTGGGTCTTTAAGGGGATTTTTGGGGGTCTCTGGGGGGTTTTTTTCTGGAATTTTGGGGGTTTTGGGGGGTTTTTGGGGGGGAATTTGGGTCGGCAGGGCCGGGAGGGGGCGGGGCTAAAGGGGAAATGGGCGGGGCTAAGGGGTGGCTTTGCAGGGGTCCTGAGGAGATTTAGGGGGTTTGGGGCTTTTATTTGGGAATTTTGGGTCTTTAAGGGGATTTTTGGGGGTCTCTGGGGGGTTTTTTTTTGGAATTTTGGGGGTTTTGGGGGGTTTTTGGGGGGGAATTTGGGTCGGCAGGGCCGGGAGGGGGCGGGGCTAAAGGGGAAATGGGCGGGGCTAAGGGGTGGCTTTGCAGGGGTCCTGAGGAGATTTAGGGGGTTTGGGGCTTTTATTTGGGAATTTTGGGTCTTTAAGGGGATTTTTGGGGGTCTCTGGGGGGTTTTTTTTTGGAATTTTGGGGGTTTTGGGGGGTTTTTGGGGGGGAATTTGGGTCGGCAGGGCCGGGAGGGGGCGGGGCTAAAGGGGAAATGGGCGGGGCTAAGGGGTGGCTTTGCAGGGGTCCTGAGGAGATTTAGGGGGTTTGGGGCTTTTATTTGGGAATTTTGGGTCTTTAAGGGGATTTTTGGGGGTCTCTGGGGGGTTTTTTTTTGGAATTTTGGGGGTTTTGGGGGGTTTTTGGGGGGGAATTTGGGTCGGCAGGGCCGGGAGGGGGCGGGGCTAAAGGGGAAATGGGCGGGGCTAAGGGGTGGCTTTGCAGGGGTCCTGAGGAGATTTAGGGGGTTTGGGGCTTTTATTTGGGAATGTTGGGTCTTTAAGGGGATTTTTGGGGGTCTCTGGGGGGTTTTTTTCTGGAATTTTGGGGGTTTTGGGGGGTTTTTGAGGGGGAATTTGGGTCGGCAGGGCCGGGAGGGGGCGGGGCTAAAGGGGAAATGGGCGGGGCTAAGGGGTGGCTGTGCAGGGGTCCTGAGGAGATTTAGGGGGTTTGGGGCTTTTATTTGGGAATTTTGGGTCTTTAAGGGGATTTTTGGGGGTCTCTGGGGGGGTTTTTTTTGGAATTTTGGGGGTTTTGGGGGGTTTTTGGGGGGGAATTTGGGTCGGCAGGGCCGGGAGGGGGCGGGGCTAAAGGGGAAATGGGCGGGGCTAAGGGGTGGCTTTGCAGGGGTCCTGAGGAGATTTAGGGGGTTTGGGGCTTTTATTTGGGAATTTTGGGTCTTTAAGGGGATTTTTGGGGGTCTCTGGGGGGTTTTTTTTTGGAATTTTGGGGGTTTTGGGGGGTTTTTGGGGGGGAATTTGGGTCGGCAGGGCCGGGAGGGGGCGGGGCTAAAGGGGAAATGGGCGGGGCTAAGGGGTGGCTTTGCAGGGGTCCTGAGGAGATTTAGGGGGTTTGGGGCTTTTATTTGGGAATTTTGGGTCTTTAAGGGGATTTTTGGGGGTCTCTGGGGGGGGTTTTTTTGGAATTTTGGGGGTTTTGGGGGGTTTTTGGGGGGGAATTTGGGTCGGCAGGGCCGGGAGGGGGCGGGGCTAAAGGGGAAATGGGCGGGGCTAGAGGGGTGGCTTTGCAGGGGTCCTGAGGAGATTTAGGGGGTTTGGGGCTTTTATTTGGGAATTTTGGGTCTTTAAGGGGATTTTTGGGGGTCTCTGGGGGGGTTTTTTTTGGAATTTTGGGGGTTTTGGGGGGTTTTTGGGGGGGAATTTGGGTCGGCAGGGCCGGGAGGGGGCGGGGCTAAAGGGGAAATGGGCGGGGCTAAGGGGTGGCTTTGCAGGGGTCCTGAGGAGATTTAGGGGGTTTGGGGCTTTTATTTGGGAATTTTGGGTCTTTAAGGGGATTTTTGGGGGTCTCTGGGGGGTTTTTTTCTGGAATTTTGGGGGTTTTGGGGGGTTTTTGGGGGGGAATTTGGGTCGGCAGGGCCGGGAGGGGGCGGGGCTAAAGGGGAAATGGGCGGGGCTAAGGGGTGGCTTTGCAGGGGTCCTGAGGAGATTTAGGGGGTTTGGGGCTTTTATTTGGGAATTTTGGGTCTTTAAGGGGATTTTTGGGGGTCTCTGGGGGGGTTTTTTTTGGAATTTTGGGGGTTTTGGGGGGTTTTTGGGGGGGAATTTGGGTCGGCAGGGCCGGGAGGGGGCGGGGCTAAAGGGGAAATGGGCGGGGCTAAGGGGTGGCTTTGCAGGGGTCCTGAGGAGATTTAGGGGGTTTGGGGCTTTTATTTGGGAATTTTGGGTCTTTAAGGGGATTTTTGGGGGTCTCTGGGGGGTTTTTTTTTGGAATTTTGGGGGTTTTGGGGGGTTTTTGGGGGGGAATTTGGGTCGGCAGGGCCGGGAGGGGGCGGGGCTAAAGGGGAAATGGGCGGGGCTAAGGGGTGGCTTTGCAGGGGTCCTGAGGAGATTTAGGGGGTTTGGGGCTTTTATTTGGGAATTTTGGGTCTTTAAGGGGATTTTTGGGGGTCTCTGGGGGGGTTTTTTTTTGGAATTTTGGGGGTTTTGGGGGGTTTTTGGGGGGGAATTTGGGTCGGCAGGGCCGGGAGGGGGCGGGGCTAAAGGGGAAATGGGCGGGGCTAAGGGGTGGCTTTGCAGGGGTCCTGAGGAGATTTAGGGGGTTTGGGGCTTTTATTTGGGAATGTTGGGTCTTTAAGGGGATTTTTGGGGGTCTCTGGGGGGTTTTTTTCTGGAATTTTGGGGGTTTTGGGGGGTTTTTGAGGGGGAATTTGGGTCGGCAGGGCCGGGAGGGGGCGGGGCTAAAGGGGAAATGGGCGGGGCTAAGGGGTGGCTGTGCAGGGGTCCTGAGGAGATTTAGGGGGTTTGGGGCTTTTATTTGGAAATTTTGGGTCTTTAAGGGGATTTTTGGGGGTCTCTGGGGGGGTTTTTTTTGGAATTTTGGGGGTTTTGGGGGGTTTTTGGGGGGGAATTTGGGTCGGCAGGGCCGGGAGGGGGCGGGGCTAAAGGGGAAATGGGCGGGGCTAAGGGGTGGCTTTGCAGGGGTCCTGAGGAGATTTAGGGGGTTTGGGGCTTTTATTTGGGAATTTTGGGTCTTTAAGGGGATTTTTGGGGGTCTCTGGGGGGTTTTTTTTTGGAATTTTGGGGGTTTTGGGGGGTTTTTGGGGGGGAATTTGGGTCGGCAGGGCCGGGAGGGGGCGGGGCTAAAGGGGAAATGGGCGGGGCTAAGGGGTGGCTTTGCAGGGGTCCTGAGGAGATTTAGGGGGTTTGGGGCTTTTATTTGGGAATTTTGGGTCTTTAAGGGGATTTTTGGGGGTCTCTGGGGGGGGTTTTTTTGGAATTTTGGGGGTTTTGGGGGGTTTTTGGGGGGGAATTTGGGTCGGCAGGGCCGGGAGGGGGCGGGGCTAAAGGGGAAATGGGCGGGGCTAGAGGGGTGGCTTTGCAGGGGTCCTGAGGAGATTTAGGGGGTTTGGGGCTTTTATTTGGGAATTTTGGGTCTTTAAGGGGATTTTTGGGGGTCTCTGGGGGGGTTTTTTTTGGAATTTTGGGGGTTTTGGGGGGTTTTTGGGGGGGAATTTGGGTCGGCAGGGCCGGGAGGGGGCGGGGCTAAAGGGGAAATGGGCGGGGCTAAGGGGTGGCTGTGCAGGGGTCCTGAGGAGATTTAGGGGGTTTGGGGCTTTTATTTGGGAATTTTGGGTCTTTAAGGGGATTTTTGGGGGTCTCTGGGGGGTTTTTTCTGGAATTTTGGGGGTTTTGGGGGGTTTTTGGGGGGGAATTTGGGTCGGCAGGGCCGGGAGGGGGCGGGGCTAAAGGGGAAATGGGCGGGGCTAAGGGGTGGCTTTGCAGGGGTCCTGAGGAGATTTAGGGGGTTTGGGGCTTTTATTTGGGAATTTTGGGCCATTAAGGGGATTTTTGGGGGTCTCTGGGGGTTTTTTTTTTTGAATTTTGGGGGTTTTGGGGGGTTTTTGGGGGGGAATTTGGGTCGGCAGGGCCGGGAGGGGGCGGGGCTAAAGGGGAAATGGGCGGGGCTAGAGGGGGAGTGGGCGGGGCTAAGGGGTGGCTTTTCAGGGGTCCTGAGGAGATTTAGGGGGTTTGGGGCTTTTATTTGGGAATTTTGGGTCTTTAAGGGGATTTTTGGGGGTCTCTGGGGGGGTTTTTTTTGGAATTTTGGGGGTTTTGGGGGGTTTTTGGGGGGGAATTTGGGTCGGCAGGGCCGGGAGGGGGCGGGGCTAAAGGGGAAATGGGCGGGGCTAAGGTGTGGCTTTGCAGGGGTCCTGAGGAGATTTAGGGGGTTTGGGGCTTTTATTTGGGAATTTTGGGTCTTTAAGGGGATTTTTGGGGGTCTCTGGGGGGTTTTTTTCTGGAATTTTGGGGGTTTTGGGGGGTTTTTGGGGGGGAATTTGGGTCGGCAGGGCCGGGAGGGGGCGGAGCTAAAGGGGAAATGGGCGGGGCTAAGGGGTGGCTGTGCAGGGGTCCTGAGGAGATTTAGGGGGTTTGGGGCTTTTATTTGGGAATTTTGGGTCTTTAAGGGGATTTTTGGGGGTCTCTGGGGGGGTTTTTTTTGGAATTTTGGGGGTTTTGGGGGGTTTTTGGGGGGGAATTTGGGTCGGCAGGGCCGGGAGGGGGCGGGGCTAAAGGGGAAATGGGCGGGGCTAAGGGGTGGCTTTGCAGGGGTCCTGAGGAGATTTAGGGGGTTTGGGGCTTTTATTTGGGAATTTTGGGTCTTTAAGGGGATTTTTGGGGGTCTCTGGGGGGGTTTTTTTTGGAATTTTGGGGGTTTTGGGGGGTTTTTGGGGGGGAATTTGGGTCGGCAGGGCCGGGAGGGGGCGGGGCTAAAGGGGAAATGGGCGGGGCTAAGGGGTGGCTTTGCAGGGGTCCTGAGGAGATTTAGGGGGTTTGGGGCTTTTATTTGGGAATGTTGGGTCTTTAAGGGGATTTTTGGGGGTCTCTGGGGGGTTTTTTTCTGGAATTTTGGGGGTTTTGGGGGGTTTTTGGGGGGGAATTTGGGTCGGCAGGGCCGGGAGGGGGCGGGGCTAAAGGGGAAATGGGCGGGGCTAAGGGGTGGCTTTGCAGGGGCCCTGAGGAGATTTAGGGGGTTTGGGGCTTTTATTTGGGAATTTTGGGTCTTTAAGGGGATTTTTGGGGGTCTCTGGGGGGTTTTTTTTTGGAATTTTGGGGGTTTTGGGGGGTTTTTGGGGGGGAATTTGGGTCGGCAGGGCCGGGAGGGGGCGGGGCTAAAGAAGAAATGGGCGGGGCTAGAGGGGGAGTGGGCGGGGCTAAGGGGTGGCTTTGCAGGGGTCCTGAGGAGATTTAGGGGGTTTGGGGCTTTTATTTGGGAATTTTGGGTCTTTAAGGGGATTTTTGGGGGTCTCTGGGGGGGGTTTTTTTGGAATTTTGGGGGTTTTGGGGGGTTTTTGGGGGGGAATTTGGGTCGGCAGGGCCGGGAGGGGGGCGGGGCTAAAGGGGAAATGGGCGGGGCTAAGGGGTGGCTTTGCAGGGGTCCTGAGGAGATTTAGGGGGTTTGGGGCTTTTATTTGGGAATTTTGGGTCTTTAAGGGGATTTTTGGGGGTCTCTGGGGGGGTTTTTTTTGGAATTTTGGGGGTTTTGGGGGGTTTTTGGGGGGGAATTTGGGTCGGCAGGGCCGGGAGGGGGCGGGGCTAAAGGGGAAATGGGCGGCGCTAAGGGGTGGCTTTGCAGGGGTCCTGAGGAGATTTAGGGGGTTTGGGGCTTTTATTTGGGAATTTTGGGTCTTTAAGGGGATTTTTGGGGGTCTCTGGGGGGGTTTTTTTTTGGAATTTTGGGGGTTTTGGGGGGTTTTTGGGGGGGAATTTGGGTCGGCAGGGCCGGGAGGGGGCGGGGCTAAAGGGGAAATGGGCGGGGCTAAGGGGTGGCTTTGCAGGGCTCCTGAGGAGATTTAGGGGGTTTGGAGCTTTTATTTGGGAATTTTGGGTCTTTAAGGGGATTTTTGGGGGTCTCTGGGGGGTTTTTTTTGGAATTTTGGGGGTTTTGGGGGGTTTTTGGGGGGGAATTTGGGTCGGCAGGGCCGGGAGGGGGCGGGGCTAAAGGGGAAATGGGCGGGGCTAGAGGGGGAGTGGGCGGGGCTAAGGGGTGGCTTTGCAGGGGTCCTGAGGAGATTTAGGGGGTTTGGGGCTTTTATTTGGGAATTTTGGGTCTTTAAGGGGATTTTTGGGGGTCTCTGGGGGGGTTTTTTTTGGAATTTTGGGGGTTTTGGGGGGTTTTTGGGGGGGAATTTGGGTCGGCAGGGCCGGGAGGGGGCGGGGCTAAAGGGGAAATGGGCGGGGCTAAGGGGTGGCTTTGCAGGGGTCCTGAGGAGATTTAGGGGGTTTGGGGCTTTTATTTGGGAATTTTGGGCCATTAAGGGGATTTTTGGGGGTCTCTGGGGGGTTTTTTTTTGGAATTTTGGGGGTTTTGGGGGGTTTTTGGGGGGGAATTTGGGTCGGCAGGGCCGGGAGGGGGCGGGGCTAAAGGGGAAATGGGCGGGGCTAGAGGGGGAGTGGGCGGGGCTAAGGGGTGGCTTTGCAGGGGTCCTGAGGAGATTTAGGGGGTTTGGGGCTTTTATTTGGGAATTTTGGGTCTTTAAGGGGATTTTTGGGGGTCTCTGGGGGGGTTTTTTTTGGAATTTTGGGGGTTTTGGGGGGTTTTTGGGGGGGAATTTGGGTCGGCAGAGCCGGGAGGGGGCGGGGCTAAAGGGGAAATGGGCGGGGCTAAGGTGTGGCTTTGCAGGGGTCCTGAGGAGATTTAGGGGGTTTGGGGCTTTTATTTGGGAATGTTGGGTCTTTAAGGGGATTTTTGGGGGTCTCTGGGGGGTTTTTTTCTGGAATTTTGGGGGTTTTGGGGGGTTTTTGTGGGGGAATTTGGGTCGGCAGGGCCGGGAGGGGGCGGGGCTAAAGGGGAAATGGGCGGGGCTAAGGGGTGGCTTTGCAGGGGTCCTGAGGAGATTTAGGGGGTTTGGGGCTTTTATTTGGGAATTTTGGGTCTTTAAGGGGATTTTTGGGGGTCTCTGGGGGGGTTTTTTTTGGAATTTTGGGGGTTTTGGGGGGTTTTTGGGGGGGAATTTGGGTCGGCAGGGCCGGGAGGGGGCGGGGCTAAAGGGGAAATGGGCGGGGCTAAGGGGTGGCTTTGCAGGGGTCCTGAGGAGATTTAGGGGGTTTGGGGCTTTTATTTGGGAATTTTGGGCCATTAAGGGGATTTTTGGGGGTCTCTGGGGGGTTTTTTTTTTGAATTTTGGGGGTTTTGGGGGGTTTTTGGGGGGGAATTTGGGTCGGCAGGGCCGGGAGGGGGCGGGGCTAAAGGGAAATGGGCGGGGCTAGAGGGGGAGTGGGCGGGGCTAAGGGGTGGCTTTTCAGGGGTCCTGAGGAGATTTAGGGGGTTTGGGGCTTTTATTTGGGAATTTTGGGTCTTTAAGGGGATTTTTGGGGGTCTCTGGGGGGGTTTTTTTTGGAATTTTGGGGGTTTTGGGGGGTTTTTGGGGGGGAATTTGGGTCGGCAGGGCCGGGAGGGGGCGGGGCTAAAGGGGAAATGGGCGGGGCTAAGGTGTGGCTTTGCAGGGGTCCTGAGGAGATTTAGGGGGTTTGGGGCTTTTATTTGGGAATGTTGGGTCTTTAAGGGGATTTTTGGGGGTCTCTGGGGGGTTTTTTTCTGGAATTTTGGGGGTTTTGGGGGGTTTTTGGGGGGGAATTTGGGTCGGCAGGGCCGGGAGGGGGCGGAGCTAAAGGGGAAATGGGCGGGGCTAAGGGGTGGCTGTGCAGGGGTCCTGAGGAGATTTAGGGGGTTTGGGGCTTTTATTTGGGAATTTTGGGTCTTTAAGGGGATTTTTGGGGGTCTCTGGGGGGGTTTTTTTTGGAATTTTGGGGGTTTTGGGGGGTTTTTGGGGGGGAATTTGGGTCGGCAGGGCCGGGAGGGGGCGGGGCTAAAGGGGAAATGGGCGGGGCTAAGGGGTGGCTTTGCAGGGGTCCTGAGGAGATTTAGGGGGTTTGGGGCTTTTATTTGGGAATTTTGGGTCTTTAAGGGGATTTTTGGGGGTCTCTGGGGGCGTTTTTTTTGGAATTTTGGGGGTTTTGGGGGGTTTTTGGGGGGGAATTTGGGTCGGCAGGGCCGGGAGGGGGCGGGGCTAAAGGGGAAATGGGCGGGGCTAAGGGGTGGCTTTGCAGGGGTCCTGAGGAGATTTAGGGGGTTTGGGGCTTTTATTTGGGAATTTTGGGTCTTTAAGGGGATTTTTGGGGGTCTCTGGGGGGGTTTTTTTTGGAATTTTGGGGGTTTTGGGGGGTTTTTGGGGGGGAATTTGGGTCGGCAGGGCCGGGAGGGGGCGGGGCTAAAGGGGAAATGGGCGGGGCTAAGGGGTGGCTTTGCAGGGGTCCTGAGGAGATTTAGGGGGTTTGGGGCTTTTATTTGGGAATGTTGGGTCTTTAAGGGGATTTTTGGGGGTCTCTGGGGGGTTTTTTTCTGGAATTTTGGGGGTTTTGGGGGGTTTTTGGGGGGGAATTTGGGTCGGCAGTGCCGGGAGGGGGCGGGGCTAAAGGGGAAATGGGCGGGGCTAAGGGGTGGCTTTGCAGGGGCCCTGAGGAGATTTAGGGGGTTTGGGGCTTTTATTTGGGAATTTTGGGTCTTTAAGGGGATTTTTGGGGGTCTCTGGGGGGGGTTTTTTTGGAATTTTGGGGGTTTTGGGGGGTTTTTGGGGGGGAATTTGGGTCGGCAGGGCCGGGAGGGGGCGGGGCTAAAGAAGAAATGGGCGGGGCTAGAGGGGGAGTGGGCGGGGCTAAGGGGTGGCTTTGCAGGGGTCCTGAGGAGATTTAGGGGGTTTGGGGCTTTTATTTGGGAATTTTGGGTCTTTAAGGGGATTTTTGGGGGTCTCTGGGGGGGGTTTTTTTGGAATTTTGGGGGTTTTGGGGGGTTTTTGGGGGGGAATTTGGGTCGGCAGGGCCGGGAGGGGGCGGGGCTAAAGGGGAAATGGGCGGGGCTAAGGGGTGGCTTTGCAGGGATCCTGAGGAGATTTAGGGGGTTTGGGGCTTTTATTTGGGAATTTTGGTTCTTTAAGGGGATTTTTGGGGGTCTCTGGGGGGGTTTTTTTTGGAATTTTGGGGGTTTTGGGGGGTTTTTGGGGGGGAATTTGGGTCGGCAGGGCCGGGAGGGGGCGGGGCTAAAGGGGAAATGGGCGGCGCTAAGGGGTGGCTTTGCAGGGGTCCTGAGGAGATTTAGGGGGTTTGGGGCTTTTATTTGGGAATTTTGGGTCTTTAAGGGGATTTTTGGGGGTCTCTGGGGGGGTTTTTTTTTGGAATTTTGGGGGTTTTGGGGGGTTTTTGGGGGGGAATTTGGGTCGGCAGGGCCGGGAGGGGGCGGGGCTAAAGGGGAAATGGGCGGGGCTAAGGGGTGGCTTTGCAGGGCTCCTGAGGAGATTTAGGGGGTTTGGAGCTTTTATTTGGGAATTTTGGGTCTTTAAGGGGATTTTTGGGGGTCTCTGGGGGGTTTTTTTTGGAATTTTGGGGGTTTTGGGGGGTTTTTGGGGGGGAATTTGGGTCGGCAGGGCCGGGAGGGGGCGGGGCTAAAGGGGAAATGGGCGGGGCTAGAGGGGGAGTGGGCGGGGCTAAGGGGTGGCTTTGCAGGGGTCCTGAGGAGATTTAGGGGGTTTGGGGCTTTTATTTGGGAATTTTGGGCCATTAAGGGGATTTTTGGGGGTCTCTGGGGGGTTTTTTTTTTGAATTTTGGGGGTTTTGGGGGGTTTTTGGGGGGGAATTTGGGTCGGCAGGGCCGGGAGGGGGCGGGGCTAAAGGGGAAATGGGCGGGGCTAGAGGGGGAGTGGGCGGGGCTAAGGGGTGGCTTTTCAGGGGTCCTGAGGAGATTTAGGGGGTTTGGGGCTTTTATTTGGGAATTTTGGGTCTTTAAGGGGATTTTTGGGGGTCTCTGGGGGGGTTTTTTTTGGAATTTTGGGGGTTTTGGGGGGTTTTTGGGGGGGAATTTGGGTCGGCAGGGCCGGGAGGGGGCGGGGCTAAAGGGGAAATGGGCGGGGCTAAGGTGTGGCTTTGCAGGGGTCCTGAGGAGATTTAGGGGATTTGGGGCTTTTATTTGGGAATGTTGGGTCTTTAAGGGGATTTTTGGGGGTCTCTGGGGGGTTTTTTTCTGGAATTTTGGGGGTTTTGGGGGGTTTTTGGGGGGGAATTTGGGTCGGCAGGGCCGGGAGGGGGCGGAGCTAAAGGGGAAATGGGCGGGGCTAAGGGGTGGCTGTGCAGGGGTCCTGAGGAGATTTAGGGGGTTTGGGGCTTTTATTTGGGAATTTTGGGTCTTTAAGGGGATTTTTGGGGGTCTCTGGGGGGGTTTTTTTTGGAATTTTGGGGGTTTTGGGGGGTTTTTGGGGGGGAATTTGGGTCGGCAGGGCCGGGAGGGGGCGGGGCTAAAGGGGAAATGGGCGGGGCTAAGGGGTGGCTTTGCAGGGGTCCTGAGGAGATTTAGGGGGTTTGGGGCTTTTATTTGGGAATTTTGGGTCTTTAAGGGGATTTTTGGGGGTCTCTGGGGGGTTTTTTTCTGGAATTTTGGGGGTTTTGGGGGGTTTTTGGGGGGGAATTTGGGTCGGCAGTGCCGGGAGGGGGCGGGGCTAAAGGGGAAATGGGCGGGGCTAAGGGGTGGCTTTGCAGGGGCCCTGAGGAGATTTAGGGGGTTTGGGGCTTTTATTTGGGAATTTTGGGTCTTTAAGGGGATTTTTGGGGGTCTCTGGGGGGGGTTTTTTTGGAATTTTGGGGGTTTTGGGGGGTTTTTGGGGGGGAATTTGGGTCGGCAGGGCCGGGAGGGGGCGGGGCTAAAGGGGAAATGGGCGGGGCTAGAGGGGGAGTGGGCGGGGCTAAGGGGTGGCTTTGCAGGGGTCCTGAGGAGATTTAGGGGGTTTGGGGCTTTTATTTGGGAATTTTGGGTCTTTAAGGGGATTTTTGGGGGTCTCTGGGGGGGGTTTTTTTGGAATTTTGGGGGTTTTGGGGGGTTTTTGGGGGGGAATTTGGGTCGGCAGGGCCGGGAGGGGGCGGGGCTAAAGGGGAAATGGGCGGGGCTAAGGGGTGGCTTTGCAGGGATCCTGAGGAGATTTAGGGGGTTTGGGGCTTTTATTTGGGAATTTTGGTTCTTTAAGGGGATTTTTGGGGGTCTCTGGGGGGGTTTTTTTTGGAATTTTGGGGGTTTTGGGGGGTTTTTGGGGGGGAATTTGGGTCGGCAGGGCCGGGAGGGGGCGGGGCTAAAGGGGAAATGGGCGGCGCTAAGGGGTGGCTTTGCAGGGGTCCTGAGGAGATTTAGGGGGTTTGGGGCTTTTATTTGGGAATTTTGGGTCTTTAAGGGGATTTTTGGGGGTCTCTGGGGGGGTTTTTTTTTGGAATTTTGGGGGTTTTGGGGGGTTTTTGGGGGGGAATTTGGGTCGGCAGGGCCGGGAGGGGGCGGGGCTAAAGGGGAAATGGGCGGGGCTAAGGGGTGGCTTTGCAGGGCTCCTGAGGAGATTTAGGGGGTTTGGAGCTTTTATTTGGGAATTTTGGGTCTTTAAGGGGATTTTTGGGGGTCTCTGGGGGGTTTTTTTTGGAATTTTGGGGGTTTTGGGGGGTTTTTGGGGGGGAATTTGGGTCGGCAGGGCCGGGAGGGGGCGGGGCTAAAGGGGAAATGGGCGGGGCTAGAGGGGGAGTGGGCGGGGCTAAGGGGTGGCTTTGCAGGGGTCCTGAGGAGATTTAGGGGGTTTGGGGCTTTTATTTGGGAATTTTGGGCCATTAAGGGGATTTTTGGGGGTCTCTGGGGGGTTTTTTTTTTGAATTTTGGGGGTTTTGGGGGGTTTTTGGGGGGGAATTTGGGTCGGCAGGGCCGGGAGGGGGCGGGGCTAAAGGGGAAATGGGCGGGGCTAGAGGGGGAGTGGGCGGGGCTAAGGGGTGGCTTTTCAGGGGTCCTGAGGAGATTTAGGGGGTTTGGGGCTTTTATTTGGGAATTTTGGGTCTTTAAGGGGATTTTTGGGGGTCTCTGGGGGGGTTTTTTTTTGGAATTTTGGGGGTTTTGGGGGGTTTTTGGGGGGGAATTTGGGTCGGCAGGGCCGGGAGGGGGCGGGGCTAAAGGGGAAATGGGCGGGGCTAAGGTGTGGCTTTGCAGGGGTCCTGAGGAGATTTAGGGGATTTGGGGCTTTTATTTGGGAATGTTGGGTCTTTAAGGGGATTTTTGGGGGTCTCTGGGGGGTTTTTTTCTGGAATTTTGGGGGTTTTGGGGGGTTTTTGGGGGGGAATTTGGGTCGGCAGGGCCGGGAGGGGGCGGAGCTAAAGGGGAAATGGGCGGGGCTAAGGGGTGGCTGTGCAGGGGTCCTGAGGAGATTTAGGGGGTTTGGGGCTTTTATTTGGGAATTTTGGGTCTTTAAGGGGATTTTTGGGGGTCTCTGGGGGGGTTTTTTTTGGAATTTTGGGGGTTTTGGGGGGTTTTTGGGGGGGAATTTGGGTCGGCAGGGCCGGGAGGGGGCGGGGCTAAAGGGGAAATGGGCGGGGCTAAGGGGTGGCTTTGCAGGGGTCCTGAGGAGATTTAGGGGGTTTGGGGCTTTTATTTGGGAATTTTGGGTCTTTAAGGGGATTTTTGGGGGTCTCTGGGGGGGTTTTTTTTGGAATTTTGGGGGTTTTGGGGGGTTTTTGGGGGGGAATTTGGGTCGGCAGGGCCGGGAGGGGGCGGGGCTAAAGGGGAAATGGGCGGGGCTAGAGGGGGAGTGGGCGGGGCTAAGGGGTGGCTTTGCAGGGGTCCTGAGGAGATTTAGGGGGTTTGGGGCTTTTATTTGGGAATTTTGGGTCTTTAAGGGGATTTTTGGGGGTCTCTGGGGGGGTTTTTTTTGGAATTTTGGGGGTTTTGGGGGGTTTTTGGGGGGGAATTTGGGTCGGCAGGGCCGGGAGGGGGCGGGGCTAAAGGGGAAATGGGCGGGGCTAAGGGGTGGCTTTGCAGGGGTCCTGAGGAGATTTAGGGGGTTTGGGGCTTTTATTTGGGAATGTTGGGTCTTTAAGGGGATTTTTGAGGGTCTCTGGGGGGTTTTTTTCTGGAATTTTGGGGGTTTTGGGGGGTTTTTGGGGGGGAATTTGGGTCGGCAGGGCCGGGAGGGGGCGGGGCTAAAGGGGAAATGGGCGGGGCTAAGGGGTGGCTTTGCAGGGGCCCTGAGGAGATTTAGGGGGTTTGGGGCTTTTATTTGGGAATTTTGGGTCTTTAAGGGGATTTTTGGGGGTCTCTGGGGGGTTTTTTTTTGGAATTTTGGGGGTTTTGGGGGGTTTTTGGGGGGGAATTTGGGTCGGCAGGGCCGGGAGGGGGCGGGGCTAAAGAAGAAATGGGCGGGGCTAGAGGGGGAGTGGGCGGGGCTAAGGGGTGGCTTTGCAGGGGTCCTGAGGAGATTTAGGGGGTTTGGGGCTTTTATTTGGGAATTTTGGGTCTTTAAGGGGATTTTTGGGGGTCTCTGGGGGGGGTTTTTTTGGAATTTTGGGGGTTTTGGGGGGTTTTTGGGGGGGAATTTGGGTCGGCAGGGCCGGGAGGGGGCGGGGCTAAAGGGGAAATGGGCGGGGCTAAGGGGTGGCTTTGCAGGGGTCCTGAGGAGATTTAGGGGGTTTGGGGCTTTTATTTGGGAATTTTGGTTCTTTAAGGGGATTTTTGGGGGTCTCTGGGGGGGTTTTTTTTGGAATTTTGGGGGTTTTGGGGGGTTTTTGGGGGGGAATTTGGGTCGGCAGGGCCGGGAGGGGGCGGGGCTAAAGGGGAAATGGGCGGCGCTAAGGGGTGGCTTTGCAGGGGTCCTGAGGAGATTTAGGGGGTTTGGGGCTTTTATTTGGGAATTTTGGGTCTTTAAGGGGATTTTTGGGGGTCTCTGGGGGGGTTTTTTTTTGGAATTTTGGGGGTTTTGGGGGGTTTTTGGGGGGGAATTTGGGTCGGCAGGGCCGGGAGGGGGCGGGGCTAAAGGGGAAATGGGCGGGGCTAAGGGGTGGCTTTGCAGGGCTCCTGAGGAGATTTAGGGGGTTTGGAGCTTTTATTTGGGAATTTTGGGTCTTTAAGGGGATTTTTGGGGGTCTCTGGGGGGTTTTTTTTGGAATTTTGGGGGTTTTGGGGGGTTTTTGGGGGGGAATTTGGGTCGGCAGGGCCGGGAGGGGGCGGGGCTAAAGGGGAAATGGGCGGGGCTAGAGGGGGAGTGGGCGGGGCTAAGGGGTGGCTTTGCAGGGGTCCTGAGGAGATTTAGGGGGTTTGGGGCTTTTATTTGGGAATTTTGGGTCTTTAAGGGGATTTTTGGGGGTCTCTGGGGGGGTTTTTTTTGGAATTTTGGGGGTTTTGGGGGGTTTTTGGGGGGGAATTTGGGTCGGCAGGGCCGGGAGGGGGCGGGGCTAAAGGGGAAATGGGCGGGGCTAAGGGGTGGCTTTGCAGGGGTCCTGAGGAGATTTAGGGGGTTTGGGGCTTTTATTTGGGAATTTTGGGCCATTAAGGGGATTTTTGGGGGTCTCTGGGGGGTTTTTTTTTTGGAATTTTGGGGGTTTTGGGGGGTTTTTGGGGGGGAATTTGGGTCGGCAGGGCCGGGAGGGGGCGGGGCTAAAGGGGAAATGGGCGGGGCTAGAGGGGGAGTGGGCGGGGCTAAGGGGTGGCTTTTCAGGGGTCCTGAGGAGATTTAGGGGGTTTGGGGCTTTTATTTGGGAATTTTGGGTCTTTAAGGGGATTTTTGGGGGTCTCTGGGGGGGTTTTTTTTGGAATTTTGGGGGTTTTGGGGGGTTTTTGGGGGGGAATTTGGGTCGGCAGAGCCGGGAGGGGGCGGGGCTAAAGGGGAAATGGGCGGGGCTAAGGTGTGGCTTTGCAGGGGTCCTGAGGAGATTTAGGGGGTTTGGGGCTTTTATTTGGGAATGTTGGGTCTTTAAGGGGATTTTTGGGGGTCTCTGGGGGGGTTTTTTCTGGAATTTTGGGGGTTTTGGGGGGTTTTTGTGGGGGAATTTGGGTCGGCAGGGCCGGGAGGGGGCGGGGCTAAAGGGGAAATGGGCGGGGCTAAGGGGTGGCTGTGCAGGGGTCCTGAGGAGATTTAGGGGGTTTGGGGCTTTTATTTGGGAATTTTGGGTCTTTAAGGGGATTTTTGGGGGTCTCTGGGGGGGTTTTTTTTGGAATTTTGGGGGTTTTGGGGGGTTTTTGGGGGGGAATTTGGGTCGGCAGGGCCGGGAGGGGGCGGGGCTAAAGGGGAAATGGGCGGGGCTAAGGGGTGGCTTTGCAGGGGTCCTGAGGAGATTTAGGGGGTTTGGGGCTTTTATTTGGGAATTTTGGGTCTTTAAGGGGATTTTTGGGGGTCTCTGGGGGGTTTTTTTTTGGAATTTTGGGGGTTTTGGGGGGTTTTTGGGGGGGAATTTGGGTCGGCAGGGCCGGGAGGGGGCGGGGCTAAAGGGGAAATGGGCGGGGCTAAGGGGTGGCTTTGCAGGGGTCCTGAGGAGATTTAGGGGGTTTGGGGCTTTTATTTGGGAATTTTGGGTCTTTAAGGGGATTTTTGGGGGTCTCTGGGGGGGTTTTTTTTGGAATTTTGGGGGTTTTGGGGGGTTTTTGGGGGGGAATTTGGGTCGGCAGGGCCGGGAGGGGGCGGGGCTAAAGGGGAAATGGGCGGGGCTAGAGGGGGAGTGGGCGGGGCTAAGGGGTGGCTTTGCAGGGGTCCTGAGGAGATTTAGGGGGTTTGGGGCTTTTATTTGGGAATTTTGGGTCTTTAAGGGGATTTTTGGGGGTCTCTGGGGGGGTTTTTTTTGGAATTTTGGGGGTTTTGGGGGGTTTTTGGGGGGGAATTTGGGTCGGCAGGGCCGGGAGGGGGCGGGGCTAAAGGGGAAATGGGCGGGGCTAAGGGGTGGCTTTGCAGGGGTCCTGAGGAGATTTAGGGGGTTTGGGGCTTTTATTTGGGAATGTTGGGTCTTTAAGGGGATTTTTGAGGGTCTCTGGGGGGTTTTTTTCTGGAATTTTGGGGGTTTTGGGGGGTTTTTGGGGGGGAATTTGGGTCGGCAGGGCCGGGAGGGGGCGGGGCTAAAGGGGAAATGGGCGGGGCTAAGGGGTGGCTTTGCAGGGGCCCTGAGGAGATTTAGGGGGTTTGGGGCTTTTATTTGGGAATTTTGGGTCTTTAAGGGGATTTTTGGGGGTCTCTGGGGGGTTTTTTTTTGGAATTTTGGGGGTTTTGGGGGGTTTTTGGGGGGGAATTTGGGTCGGCAGGGCCGGGAGGGGGCGGGGCTAAAGAAGAAATGGGCGGGGCTAGAGGGGGAGTGGGCGGGGCTAAGGGGTGGCTTTGCAGGGGTCCTGAGGAGATTTAGGGGGTTTGGGGCTTTTATTTGGGAATTTTGGGTCTTTAAGGGGATTTTTGGGGGTCTCTGGGGGGGGTTTTTTTTGGAATTTTGGGGGTTTTGGGGGGTTTTTGGGGGGGAATTTGGGTCGGCAGGGCCGGGAGGGGGCGGGGCTAAAGGGGAAATGGGCGGGGCTAAGGGGTGGCTTTGCAGGGGTCCTGAGGAGATTTAGGGGGTTTGGGGCTTTTATTTGGGAATTTTGGTTCTTTAAGGGGATTTTTGGGGGTCTCTGGGGGGGTTTTTTTTGGAATTTTGGGGGTTTTGGGGGGTTTTTGGGGGGGAATTTGGGTCGGCAGGGCCGGGAGGGGGCGGGGCTAAAGGGGAAATGGGCGGCGCTAAGGGGTGGCTTTGCAGGGGTCCTGAGGAGATTTAGGGGGTTTGGGGCTTTTATTTGGGAATTTTGGGTCTTTAAGGGGATTTTTGGGGGTCTCTGGGGGGGTTTTTTTTTTGGAATTTTGGGGGTTTTGGGGGGTTTTTGGGGGGGAATTTGGGTCGGCAGGGCCGGGAGGGGGCGGGGCTAAAGGGGAAATGGGCGGGGCTAAGGGGTGGCTTTGCAGGGCTCCTGAGGAGATTTAGGGGGTTTGGAGCTTTTATTTGGGAATTTTGGGTCTTTAAGGGGATTTTTGGGGGTCTCTGGGGGGTTTTTTTTGGAATTTTGGGGGTTTTGGGGGGTTTTTGGGGGGGAATTTGGGTCGGCAGGGCCGGGAGGGGGCGGGGCTAAAGGGGAAATGGGCGGGGCTAGAGGGGGAGTGGGCGGGGCTAAGGGGTGGCTTTGCAGGGGTCCTGAGGAGATTTAGGGGGTTTGGGGCTTTTATTTGGGAATTTTGGGTCTTTAAGGGGATTTTTGGGGGTCTCTGGGGGGGTTTTTTTTGGAATTTTGGGGGTTTTGGGGGGTTTTTGGGGGGGAATTTGGGTCGGCAGGGCCGGGAGGGGGCGGGGCTAAAGGGGAAATGGGCGGGGCTAAGGGGTGGCTTTGCAGGGGTCCTGAGGAGATTTAGGGGGTTTGGGGCTTTTATTTGGGAATTTTGGGCCATTAAGGGGATTTTTGGGGGTCTCTGGGGGGTTTTTTTTTGGAATTTTGGGGGTTTTGGGGGGTTTTTGGGGGGGAATTTGGGTCGGCAGGGCCGGGAGGGGGCGGGGCTAAAGGGGAAATGGGCGGGGCTAGAGGGGGAGTGGGCGGGGCTAAGGGGTGGCTTTTCAGGGGTCCTGAGGAGATTTAGGGGGTTTGGGGCTTTTATTTGGGAATTTTGGGTCTTTAAGGGGATTTTTGGGGGTCTCTGGGGGGGTTTTTTTTGGAATTTTGGGGGTTTTGGGGGGTTTTTGGGGGGGAATTTGGGTCGGCAGAGCCGGGAGGGGGCGGGGCTAAAGGGGAAATGGGCGGGGCTAAGGTGTGGCTTTGCAGGGGTCCTGAGGAGATTTAGGGGGTTTGGGGCTTTTATTTGGGAATGTTGGGTCTTTAAGGGGATTTTTGGGGGTCTCTGGGGGGGTTTTTTCTGGAATTTTGGGGGTTTTGGGGGGTTTTTGTGGGGGAATTTGGGTCGGCAGGGCCGGGAGGGGGCGGGGCTAAAGGGGAAATGGGCGGGGCTAAGGGGTGGCTGTGCAGGGGTCCTGAGGAGATTTAGGGGGTTTGGGGCTTTTATTTGGGAATTTTGGGTCTTTAAGGGGATTTTTGGGGGTCTCTGGGGGGGTTTTTTTTGGAATTTTGGGGGTTTTGGGGGGTTTTTGGGGGGGAATTTGGGTCGGCAGGGCCGGGAGGGGGCGGGGCTAAAGGGGAAATGGGCGGGGCTAAGGGGTGGCTTTGCAGGGGTCCTGAGGAGATTTAGGGGGTTTGGGGCTTTTATTTGGGAATTTTGGGTCTTTAAGGGGATTTTTGGGGGTCTCTGGGGGGTTTTTTTTTGGAATTTTGGGGGTTTTGGGGGGTTTTTGGGGGGGAATTTGGGTCGGCAGGGCCGGGAGGGGGCGGGGCTAAAGGGGAAATGGGCGGGGCTAAGGGGTGGCTTTGCAGGGGTCCTGAGGAGATTTAGGGGGTTTGGGGCTTTTATTTGGGAATTTTGGGTCTTTAAGGGGATTTTTGGGGGTCTCTGGGGGGGTTTTTTTTGGAATTTTGGGGGTTTTGGGGGGTTTTTGGGGGGGAATTTGGGTCGGCAGGGCCGGGAGGGTGCGGGGCTGAAGGGGAAATGGGCGGGGCTAAGGGGTGGCTTTGCAGGGGTCCTGAGGAGATTTAGGGGGTTTGGGGCTTTTATTTGGGAATGTTGGGTCTTTAAGGGGATTTTTGGGGGTCTCTGGGGGGTTTTTTTCTGGAATTTTGGGGGTTTTGGGGGGTTTTTGGGGGGGAATTTGGGTCGGCAGGGCCGGGAGGGGGCGGGGCTAAAGGGGAAATGGGCGGGGCTAAGGGGTGGCTGTGCAGGGGTCCTGAGGAGATTTAGGGGGTTTGGGGCTTTTATTTGGGAATTTTGGGTCTTTAAGGGGATTTTTGGGGGTCTCTGGGGGGGTTTTTTTTGGAATTTTGGGGGTTTTGGGGGGTTTTTGGGGGGGAATTTGGGTCGGCAGGGCCGGGAGGGGGCGGGGCTAAAGGGGAAATGGGCGGGGCTAAGGGGTGGCTTTGCAGGGGTCCTGAGGAGATTTAGGGGGTTTGGGGCTTTTATTTGGGAATTTTGGGTCTTTAAGGGGATTTTTGGGGGTCTCTGGGGGGTTTTTTTTTGGAATTTTGGGGGTTTTGGGGGGTTTTTGGGGGGGAATTTGGGTCGGCAGGGCCGGGAGGGGGCGGGGCTAAAGGGGAAATGGGCGGCGCTAAGGGGTGGCTTTTCAGGGGTCCTGAGGAGATTTAGGGGGTTTGGGGCTTTTATTTGGGAATTTTGGGTCTTTAAGGGGATTTTTGGGGGTCTCTGGGGGGGTTTTTTTTGGAATTTTGGGGGTTTTGGGGGGTTATTGGGGGGGAATTTGGGTCGGCAGGGCCGGGAGGGGGCGGGGCTAAAGGGGAAATGGGCGGGGCTAAGGTGTGGCTTTGCAGGGCTCCTGAGGAGATTTAGGGGGTTTGGAGCTTTTATTTGGGAATTTTGGGTCTTTAAGGGGATTTTTGGGGGTCTCTGGGGGGTTTTTTTTGGAATTTTGGGGGTTTTGGGGGGTTTTTGTGGGGGAATTTGGGTCGGCAGGGCCGGGAGGGGGCGGGGCTAAAGGGGAAATGGGCGGGGCTAGAGGGGGAGTGGGCGGGGCTAAGGGGTGGCTTTGCAGGGGTCCTGAGGAGATTTAGGGGGTTTGGGGCTTTTATTTGGGAATTTTGGGCCATTAAGTGGATTTTTGGGGGTCTCTGGGGGGTTTTTTTTTTGAATTTTGGGGGTTTTGGGGGGTTTTTGGGGGGGAATTTGGGTCGGCAGGGCCGGGAGGGGGCGGGGCTAAAGGGGAAATGGGCGGGGCTAGAGGGGGAGTGGGCGGGGCTAAGGGGTGGCTTTTCAGGGGTCCTGAGGAGATTTAGGGGGTTTGGGGCTTTTATTTGGGAATTTTGGGTCTTTAAGGGGATTTTTGGGGGTCTCTGGGGGGGTTTTTTTTTGGAATTTTGGGGGTTTTGGGGGGTTTTTGGGGGGGAATTTGGGTCGGCAGGGCCGGGAGGGGGCGGGGCTAAAGGGGAAATGGGTGGGGCTAAGGTGTGGCTTTGCAGGGGTCCTGAGGAGATTTAGGGGATTTGGGGCTTTTATTTGGGAATGTTGGGTCTTTAAGGGGATTTTTGGGGGTCTCTGGGGGGTTTTTTCTGGAATTTTGGGGGTTTTGGGGGGTTTTTGGGGGGGAATTTGGGTCGGCAGGGCCGGGAGGGGGCGGAGCTAAAGGGGAAATGGGCGGGGCTAAGGGGTGGCTGTGCAGGGGTCCTGAGGAGATTTAGGGGGTTTGGGGCTTTTATTTGGGAATTTTGGGTCTTTAAGGGGATTTTTGGGGGTCTCTGGGGGGGTTTTTTTTGGAATTTTGGGGGTTTTGGGGGGTTTTTGGGGGGGAATTTGGGTCGGCAGGGCCGGGAGGGGGCGGGGCTAAAGGGGAAATGGGCGGGGCTAAGGGGTGGCTTTGCAGGGGTCCTGAGGAGATTTAGGGGGTTTGGGGCTTTTATTTGGGAATTTTGGGTCTTTAAGGGGATTTTTGGGGGTCTCTGGGGGGGTTTTTTTTTGGAATTTTGGGGGTTTTGGGGGGTTTTTGGGGGGGAATTTGGGTCGGCAGGGCCGGGAGGGGGCGGGGCTAAAGGGGAAATGGGCGGCGCTAAGGGGTGGCTTTGCAGGGGTCCTGAGGAGATTTAGGGGGTTTGGGGCTTTTATTTGGGAATTTTGGGTCTTTAAGGGGATTTTTGGGGGTCTCTGGGGGGGTTTTTTTTGGAATTTTGGGGGTTTTGGGGGGTTTTTGGGGGGGAATTTGGGTCGGCAGGGCCGGGAGGGGGCGGGGCTAAAGGGGAAATGGGCGGGGCTAAGGGGTGGCTTTGCAGGGGTCCTGAGGAGATTTAGGGGGTTTGGGGCTTTTATTTGGGAATGTTGGGTCTTTAAGGGGATTTTTGAGGGTCTCTGGGGGGTTTTTTTCTGGAATTTTGGGGGTTTTGGGGGGTTTTTGGGGGGGAATTTGGGTCGGCAGGGCCGGGAGGGGGCGGGGCTAAAGGGGAAATGGGCGGGGCTAAGGGGTGGCTTTGCAGGGGCCCTGAGGAGATTTAGGGGGTTTGGGGCTTTTATTTGGGAATTTTGGGTCTTTAAGGGGATTTTTGGGGGTCTCTGGGGGGTTTTTTTTTGGAATTTTGGGGGTTTTGGGGGGTTTTTGGGGGGGAATTTGGGTCGGCAGGGCCGGGAGGGGGCGGGGCTAAAGAAGAAATGGGCGGGGCTAGAGGGGGAGGTGGCGGGGCTAAGGGGTGGCTTTGCAGGGGTCCTGAGGAGATTTAGGGGGTTTGGGGCTTTTATTTGGGAATTTTGGGTCTTTAAGGGGATTTTTGGGGGTCTCTGGGGGGGGTTTTTTTGGAATTTTGGGGGTTTTGGGGGGTTTTTGGGGGGGAATTTGGGTCGGCAGGGCCGGGAGGGGGCGGGGCTAAAGGGGAAATGGGCGGGGCTAAGGGGTGGCTTTGCAGGGGTCCTGAGGAGATTTAGGGGGTTTGGGGCTTTTATTTGGGAATTTTGGTTCTTTAAGGGGATTTTTGGGGGTCTCTGGGGGGGTTTTTTTTGGAATTTTGGGGGTTTTGGGGGGTTTTTGGGGGGGAATTTGGGTCGGCAGGGCCGGGAGGGGGCGGGGCTAAAGGGGAAATGGGCGGCGCTAAGGGGTGGCTTTGCAGGGGTCCTGAGGAGATTTAGGGGGTTTGGGGCTTTTATTTGGGAATTTTGGGTCTTTAAGGGGATTTTTGGGGGTCTCTGGGGGGGTTTTTTTTTGGAATTTTGGGGGTTTTGGGGGGTTTTTGGGGGGGAATTTGGGTCGGCAGGGCCGGGAGGGGGCGGGGCTAAAGGGGAAATGGGCGGGGCTAAGGGGTGGCTTTGCAGGGCTCCTGAGGAGATTTAGGGGGTTTGGAGCTTTTATTTGGGAATTTTGGGTCTTTAAGGGGATTTTTGGGGGTCTCTGGGGGGTTTTTTTTGGAATTTTGGGGGTTTTGGGGGGTTTTTGGGGGGGAATTTGGGTCGGCAGGGCCGGGAGGGGGCGGGGCTAAAGGGGAAATGGGCGGGGCTAGAGGGGGAGTGGGCGGGGCTAAGGGGTGGCTTTGCAGGGGTCCTGAGGAGATTTAGGGGGTTTGGGGCTTTTATTTGGGAATTTTGGGTCTTTAAGGGGATTTTTGGGGGTCTCTGGGGGGGTGTTTTTTGGAATTTTGGGGGTTTTGGGGGGTTTTTGGGGGGGAATTTGGGTCGGCAGGGCCGGGAGGGGGCGGGGCTAAAGGGGAAATGGGCGGGGCTAAGGGGTGGCTTTGCAGGGGTCCTGAGGAGATTTAGGGGGTTTGGGGCTTTTATTTGGGAATTTTGGGCCATTAAGGGGATTTTTGGGGGTCTCTGGGGGGTTTTTTTTTGGAATTTTGGGGGTTTTGGGGGGTTTTTGGGGGGGAATTTGGGTCGGCAGGGCCGGGAGGGGGCGGGGCTAAAGGGGAAATGGGCGGGGCTAGAGGGGGAGTGGGCGGGGCTAAGGGGTGGCTTTTCAGGGGTCCTGAGGAGATTTAGGGGGTTTGGGGCTTTTATTTGGGAATTTTGGGTCTTTAAGGGGATTTTTGGGGGTCTCTGGGGGGGTTTTTTTTGGAATTTTGGGGGTTTTGGGGGGTTTTTGGGGGGGAATTTGGGTCGGCAGAGCCGGGAGGGGGCGGGGCTAAAGGGGAAATGGGCGGGGCTAAGGTGTGGCTTTGCAGGGGTCCTGAGGAGATTTAGGGGGTTTGGGGCTTTTATTTGGGAATGTTGGGTCTTTAAGGGGATTTTTGGGGGTCTCTGGGGGGGTTTTTTCTGGAATTTTGGGGGTTTTGGGGGGTTTTTGTGGGGGAATTTGGGTCGGCAGGGCCGGGAGGGGGCGGGGCTAAAGGGGAAATGGGCGGGGCTAAGGGGTGGCTGTGCAGGGGTCCTGAGGAGATTTAGGGGGTTTGGGGCTTTTATTTGGGAATTTTGGGTCTTTAAGGGGATTTTTGGGGGTCTCTGGGGGGGTTTTTTTTGGAATTTTGGGGGTTTTGGGGGGTTTTTGGGGGGGAATTTGGGTCGGCAGGGCCGGGAGGGGGCGGGGCTAAAGGGGAAATGGGCGGGGCTAAGGGGTGGCTTTGCAGGGGTCCTGAGGAGATTTAGGGGGTTTGGGGCTTTTATTTGGGAATTTTGGGTCTTTAAGGGGATTTTTGGGGGTCTCTGGGGGGTTTTTTTTTGGAATTTTGGGGGTTTTGGGGGGTTTTTGGGGGGGAATTTGGGTCGGCAGGGCCGGGAGGGGGCGGGGCTAAAGGGGAAATGGGCGGGGCTAAGGGGTGGCTTTGCAGGGGTCCTGAGGAGATTTAGGGGGTTTGGGGCTTTTATTTGGGAATTTTGGGTCTTTAAGGGGATTTTTGGGGGTCTCTGGGGGGGTTTTTTTTGGAATTTTGGGGGTTTTGGGGGGTTTTTGGGGGGGAATTTGGGTCGGCAGGGCCGGGAGGGGGCGGGGCTAAAGGGGAAATGGGCGGGGCTAAGGGGTGGCTTTGCAGGGGTCCTGAGGAGATTTAGGGGGTTTGGGGCTTTTATTTGGGAATGTTGGGTCTTTAAGGGGATTTTTGGGGGTCTCTGGGGGGTTTTTTTCTGGAATTTTGGGGGTTTTGGGGGGTTTTTGGGGGGGAATTTGGGTCGGCAGGGCCGGGAGGGGGCGGGGCTAAAGGGGAAATGGGCGGGGCTAAGGGGTGGCTGTGCAGGGGTCCTGAGGAGATTTAGGGGGTTTGGGGCTTTTATTTGGGAATTTTGGGTCTTTAAGGGGATTTTTGGGGGTCTCTGGGGGGGTTTTTTTTGGAATTTTGGGGGTTTTGGGGGGTTTTTGGGGGGGAATTTGGGTCGGCAGGGCCGGGAGGGGGCGGGGCTAAAGGGGAAATGGGCGGGGCTAAGGGGTGGCTTTGCAGGGGTCCTGAGGAGATTTAGGGGGTTTGGGGCTTTTATTTGGGAATTTTGGGTCTTTAAGGGGATTTTTGGGGGTCTCTGGGGGGGGTTTTTTTGGAATTTTGGGGGTTTTGGGGGGTTTTTGGGGGGGAATTTGGGTCGGCAGGGCCGGGAGGGGGCGGGGCTAAAGGGGAAATGGGCGGGGCTAAGGGGTGGCTTTGCAGGGGTCCTGAGGAGATTTAGGGGGTTTGGGGCTTTTATTTGGGAATTTTGGGTCTTTAAGGGGATTTTTGGGGGTCTCTGGGGGGGGTTTTTTTGGAATTTTGGGGGTTTTGGGGGGTTTTTGGGGGGGAATTTGGGTCGGCAGGGCCGGGAGGGGGCGGGGCTAAAGGGGAAATGGGCGGGGCTAGAGGGGTGGCTTTGCAGGGGTCCTGAGGAGATTTAGGGGGTTTGGGGCTTTTATTTGGGAATTTTGGGTCTTTAAGGGGATTTTTGGGGGTCTCTGGGGGGGTTTTTTTTGGAATTTTGGGGGTTTTGGGGGGTTTTTGGGGGGGAATTTGGGTCGGCAGGGCCGGGAGGGGGCGGGGCTAAAGGGGAAATGGGCGGGGCTAAGGGGTGGCTGTGCAGGGGTCCTGAGGAGATTTAGGGGGTTTGGGGCTTTTATTTGGGAATGTTGGGTCTTTAAGGGGATTTTTGGGGGTCTCTGGGGGGTTTTTTTCTGGAATTTTGGGGGTTTTGGGGGGTTTTTGGGGGGGAATTTGGGTCGGCAGGGCCGGGAGGGGGCGGGGCTAAAGGGGAAATGGGCGGGGCTAAGGGGTGGCTTTGCAGGGGTCCTGAGGAGATTTAGGGGGTTTGGGGCTTTTATTTGGGAATTTTGGGCCATTAAGGGGATTTTTGGGGGTCTCTGGGGGGTTTTTTTTTTGAATTTTGGGGGTTTTGGGGGGTTTTTGGGGGGGAATTTGGGTCGGCAGGGCCGGGAGGGGGCGGGGCTAAAGGGGAAATGGGCGGGGCTAGAGGGGGAGTGGGCGGGGCTAAGGGGTGGCTTTTCAGGGGTCCTGAGGAGATTTAGGGGGTTTGGGGCTTTTATTTGGGAATTTTGGGTCTTTAAGGGGATTTTTGGGGGTCTCTGGGGGGTTTTTTTTTGGAATTTTGGGGGTTTTGGGGGGTTTTTGGGGGGGAATTTGGGTCGGCAGGGCCGGGAGGGGGCGGGGCTAAAGGGGAAATGGGCGGGGCTAAGGGGTGGCTTTGCAGGGGTCCTGAGGAGATTTAGGGGGTTTGGGGCTTTTATTTGGGAATGTTGGGTCTTTAAGGGGATTTTTGGGGGTCTCTGGGGGGTTTTTTTCTGGAATTTTGGGGGTTTTGGGGGGTTTTTGGGGGGGAATTTGGGTCGGCAGGGCCGGGAGGGGGCGGAGCTAAAGGGGAAATGGGCGGGGCTAAGGGGTGGCTGTGCAGGGGTCCTGAGGAGATTTAGGGGGTTTGGGGCTTTTATTTGGGAATTTTGGGTCTTTAAGGGGATTTTTGGGGGTCTCTGGGGGGGTTTTTTTTGGAATTTTGGGGGTTTTGGGGGGTTTTTGGGGGGGAATTTGGGTCGGCAGGGCCGGGAGGGGGCGGGGCTAAAGGGGAAATGGGCGGGGCTAAGGGGTGGCTTTGCAGGGGTCCTGAGGAGATTTAGGGGGTTTGGGGCTTTTATTTGGGAATTTTGGGTCTTTAAGGGGATTTTTGGGGGTCTCTGGGGGGGTTTTTTTTGGAATTTTGGGGGTTTTGGGGGGTTTTTGGGGGGGAATTTGGGTCGGCAGGGCCGGGAGGGGGCGGGGCTAAAGGGGAAATGGGCGGGGCTAGAGGGGGAGTGGGCGGGGCTAAGGGGTGGCTTTGCAGGGGTCCTGAGGAGATTTAGGGGGTTTGGGGCTTTTATTTGGGAATTTTGGGTCTTTAAGGGGATTTTTGGGGGTCTCTGGGGGGGGTTTTTTTGGAATTTTGGGGGTTTTGGGGGGTTTTTGGGGGGGAATTTGGGTCGGCAGGGCCGGGAGGGGGCGGGGCTAAAGGGGAAATGGGCGGGGCTAAGGGGTGGCTTTGCAGGGGTCCTGAGGAGATTTAGGGGGTTTGGGGCTTTTATTTGGGAATTTTGGGTCTTTAAGGGGATTTTTGGGGGTCTCTGGGGGGGTTTTTTTTGGAATTTTGGGGGTTTTGGGGGGTTTTGGGGGGGAATTTGGGTCGGCAGGGCCGGGAGGGGGCGGGGCTAAAGGGGAAATGGGCGGGGCTAAGGGGTGGCTTTGCAGGGGTCCTGAGGAGATTTAGGGGGTTTGGGGCTTTTATTTGGGAATTTTGGGTCTTTAAGGGGATTTTTGGGGGTCTCTGGGGGGTTTTTTTTTGGAATTTTGGGGGTTTTGGGGGGTTTTTGGGGGGGAATTTGGGTCGGCAGGGCCGGGAGGGGGCGGGGCTAAAGGGGAAATGGGCGGGGCTAGAGGGGGAGTGGGCGGGGCTAAGGGGTGGCTTTGCAGGGGTCCTGAGGAGATTTAGGGGGTTTGGGGCTTTTATTTGGGAATTTTGGGTCTTTAAGGGGATTTTTGGGGGTCTCTGGGGGGGTTTTTTTGGAATTTTGGGGGTTTTGGGGGGTTTTTGGGGGGGAATTTGGGTCGGCAGGGCCGGGAGGGGGCGGGGCTAAAGGGGAAATGGGCGGGGCTAAGGTGTGGCTTTGCAGGGGTCCTGAGGAGATTTAGGGGGTTTGGGGCTTTTATTTGGGAATTTTGGGCCATTAAGGGGATTTTTGGGGGTCTCTGGGGGGTTTTTTTTTGGAATTTTGGGGGTTTTGGGGGGTTTTGGGGGGGGAATTTGGGTCGGCAGGGCCGGGAGGGGGCGGGGCTAAAGGGGAAATGGGCGGGGCTAGAGGGGGAGTGGGCGGGGCTAAGGGGTGGCTTTTCAGGGGTCCTGAGGAAATTTAGGGGGTTTGGGGCTTTTATTTGGGAATTTTGGGTCTTTAAGGGGATTTTTGGGGGTCTCTGGGGGGGTTTTTTTGGAATTTTGGGGGTTTTGGGGGGTTTTTGGGGGGGAATTTGGGTCGGCAGAGCCGGGAGGGGGCGGGGCTAAAGGGGAAATGGGCGGGGCTAAGGGGTGGCTTTGCAGGGGTCCTGAGGAGATTTAGGGGGTTTGGGGCTTTTATTTGGGAATTTTGGGTCTTTAAGGGGATTTTTGGGGGTCTCTGGGGGGGTTTTTTTTGGAATTTTGGGGGTTTTGGGGGGTTTTTGGGGGGGAATTTGGGTCGGCAGGGCCGGGAGGGGGCGGGGCTAAAGGGGAAATGGGCGGGGCTAAGGGGTGGCTTTGCAGGGGTCCTGAGGAGATTTAGGGGGTTTGGGGCTTTTATTTGGGAATTTTGGGTCTTTAAGGGGATTTTTGGGGGTCTCTGGGGGGTTTTTTTTTGGAATTTTGGGGGTTTTGGGGGGTTTTTGGGGGGGAATTTGGGTCGGCAGGGCCGGGAGGGGGCGGGGCTAAAGGGGAAATGGGCGGGGCTAAGGGGTGGCTTTTCAGGGGTCCTGAGGAGATTTAGGGGGTTTGGGGCTTTTATTTGGGAATTTTGGGTCTTTAAGGGGATTTTTGGGGGTCTCTGGGGGGGTTTTTTTTGGAATTTTGGGGGTTTTGGGGGGTTTTTGGGGGGGAATTTGGGTCGGCAGGGCCGGGAGGGGGCGGGGCTAAAGGGGAAATGGGCGGGGCGAGAGGGGGAGTGGGCGGGGCTAAGGGGTGGCTTTGCAGGGGTCCTGAGGAGATTTAGGGGGTTTGGGGCTTTTATTTGGGAATTTTGGGTCTTTAAGGGGATTTTTGGGGGTCTCTGGGGGGGGTTTTTTTGGAATTTTGGGGGTTTTGGGGGGTTTTTGGGGGGGAATTTGGGTCGGCAGGGCCGGGAGGGGGCGGGGCTAAAGGGGAAATGGGCGGGGCTAAGGGGTGGCTTTGCAGGGGTCCTGAGGAGATTTAGGGGGTTTGGGGCTTTTATTTGGGAATTTTGGGTCTTTAAGGGGATTTTTGGGGGTCTCTGGGGGGGTTTTTTTTTGGAATTTTGGGGGTTTTGGGGGGTTTTTGGGGGGGAATTTGGGTCGGCAGGGCCGGGAGGGGGCGGGGCTAAAGGGGAAATGGGCGGGGCTAAGGGGTGGCTTTGCAGGGGTCCTGAGGAGATTTAGGGGGTTTGGGGCTTTTATTTGGGAATGTTGGGTCTTTAAGGGGATTTTTGGGGGTCTCTGGGGGGTTTTTTTCTGGAATTTTGGGGGTTTTGGCGGGTTTTTGGGGGGGAATTTGGGTCGGCAGGGCCGGGAGGGGGCGGGGCTAAAGGGGAAATGGGCGGGGCTAAGGGGTGGCTTTGCAGGGGTCCTGAGGAGATTTAGGGGGTTTGGGGCTTTTATTTGGGAATTTTGGGTCTTTAAGGGGATTTTTGGGGGTCTCTGGGGGGGTTTTTTTTGGAATTTTGGGGGTTTTGGGGGGTTTTTGGGGGGGAATTTGGGTCAGCAGGGCCGGGAGGGGGCGGGGCTAAAGGGGAAATGGGCAGGGCTAGAGGGGGAGTGGGCGGGGCTAAGGGGTGGCTTTGCAGGGGTCCTGAGGAGATTTAGGGGGTTTGGGGCTTTTATTTGGGAATTTTGGGTCTTTAAGGGGATTTTTGGGGGTCTCTGGGGGGGTTTTTTTTGGAATTTTGGGGGTTTTGGGGGGTTTTTGGGGGGGAATTTGGGTCGGCAGGGCCGGGAGGGGGCGGGGCTAAAGGGGAAATGGGCGGGGCTAAGGTGTGGCTTTGCAGGGGTCCTGAGGAGATTTAGGGGGTTTGGGGCTTTTATTTGGGAATGTTGGGTCTTTAAGGGGATTTTTGGGGGTCTCTGGGGGGTTTTTTTCTGGAATTTTGGGGGTTTTGGGGGGTTTTTGGGGGGGAATTTGGGTCGGCAGGGCCGGGAGGGGGCGGGGCTAAAGGGGAAATGGGCGGGGCTAAGGGGTGGCTTTGCAGGGGTCCTGAGGAGATTTAGGGGGTTTGGGGCTTTTATTTGGGAATTTTGGGTCTTTAAGGGGATTTTTGGGGGTCTCTGGGGGGGTTTTTTTTGGAATTTTGGGGGTTTTGGGGGGTTTTTGGGGGGGAATTTGGGTCGGCAGGGCCGGGAGGGGGCGGGGCTAAAGGGGAAATGGGCGGGGCTAAGGGGTGGCTTTGCAGGGGTCCTGAGGAGATTTAGGGGGTTTGGGGCTTTTATTTGGGAATTTTGGGTCTTTAAGGGGATTTTTGGGGGTCTCTGGGGGGTTTTTTTTTGGAATTTTGGGGGTTTTGGGGGGTTTTTGGGGGGGAATTTGGGTCGGCAGGGCCGGGAGGGGGCGGGGCTAAAGGGGAAATGGGCGGGGCTAAGGGGTGGCTTTGCAGGGGTCCTGAGGAGATTTAGGGGGTTTGGGGCTTTTATTTGGGAATTTTGGGTCTTTAAGGGGATTTTTGGGGGTCTCTGGGGGGGTTTTTTTTGGAATTTTGGGGGTTTTGGGGGGTTTTTGGGGGGGAATTTGGGTCGGCAGGGCCGGGAGGGGGCGGGGCTAAAGGGGAAATGGGCGGGGCTAAGGGGTGGCTTTGCAGGGGTCCTGAGGAGATTTAGGGGGTTTGGGGCTTTTATTTGGGAATGTTGGGTCTTTAAGGGGATTTTTGGGGGTCTCTGGGGGGTTTTTTTCTGGAATTTTGGGGGTTTTGGGGGGTTTTTGGGGGGGAATTTGGGTCGGCAGGGCCGGGAGGGGGCGGGGCTAAAGGGGAAATGGGCGGGGCTAAGGGGTGGCTGTGCAGGGGTCCTGAGGAGATTTAGGGGGTTTGGGGCTTTTATTTGGGAATTTTGGGTCTTTAAGGGGATTTTTGGGGGTCTCTGGGGGGGTTTTTTTTGGAATTTTGGGGGTTTTGGGGGGTTTTTGGGGGGGAATTTGGGTCGGCAGGGCCGGGAGGGGGCGGGGCTAAAGGGGAAATGGGCGGGGCTAAGGGGTGGCTTTGCAGGGGTCCTGAGGAGATTTAGGGGGTTTGGGGCTTTTATTTGGGAATTTTGGGTCTTTAAGGGGATTTTTGGGGGTCTCTGGGGGGTTTTTTTTTGGAATTTTGGGGGTTTTGGGGGGTTTTTGGGGGGGAATTTGGGTCGGCAGGGCCGGGAGGGGGCGGGGCTAAAGGGGAAATGGGCGGGGCTAAGGGGTGGCTTTGCAGGGGTCCTGAGGAGATTTAGGGGGTTTGGGGCTTTTATTTGGGAATTTTGGGTCTTTAAGGGGATTTTTGGGGGTCTCTGGGGGGGTTTTTTTTGGAATTTTGGGGGTTTTGGGGGGTTTTTGGGGGGGAATTTGGGTCGGCAGGGCCGGGAGGGGGCGGGGCTAAAGGGGAAATGGGCGGGGCTAAGGGGTGGCTTTGCAGGGGTCCTGAGGAGATTTAGGGGGTTTGGGGCTTTTATTTGGGAATGTTGGGTCTTTAAGGGGATTTTTGGGGGTCTCTGGGGGGTTTTTTTCTGGAATTTTGGGGGTTTTGGGGGGTTTTTGGGGGGGAATTTGGGTCGGCAGGGCCGGGAGGGGGCGGGGCTAAAGGGGAAATGGGCGGGGCTAAGGGGTGGCTGTGCAGGGGTCCTGAGGAGATTTAGGGGGTTTGGGGCTTTTATTTGGGAATTTTGGGTCTTTAAGGGGATTTTTGGGGGTCTCTGGGGGGGTTTTTTTTGGAATTTTGGGGGTTTTGGGGGGTTTTTGGGGGGGAATTTGGGTCGGCAGGGCCGGGAGGGGGCGGGGCTAAAGGGGAAATGGGCGGGGCTAAGGGGTGGCTTTGCAGGGGTCCTGAGGAGATTTAGGGGGTTTGGGGCTTTTATTTGGGAATTTTGGGTCTTTAAGGGGATTTTTGGGGGTCTCTGGGGGGGTTTTTTTTGGAATTTTGGGGGTTTTGGGGGGTTTTTGGGGGGGAATTTGGGTCGGCAGGGCCGGGAGGGGGCGGGGCTAAAGGGGAAATGGGCGGGGCTAAGGGGTGGCTTTGCAGGGGTCCTGAGGAGATTTAGGGGGTTTGGGGCTTTTATTTGGGAATGTTGGGTCTTTAAGGGGATTTTTGGGGGTCTCTGGGGGGTTTTTTTCTGGAATTTTGGGGGTTTTGGGGGGTTTTTGGGGGGGAATTTGGGTCGGCAGGGCCGGGAGGGGGCGGGGCTAAAGGGGAAATGGGCGGGGCTAAGGGGTGGCTGTGCAGGGGTCCTGAGGAGATTTAGGGGGTTTGGGGCTTTTATTTGGGAATTTTGGGTCTTTAAGGGGATTTTTGGGGGTCTCTGGGGGGGTTTTTTTTGGAATTTTGGGGGTTTTGGGGGGTTTTTGGGGGGGAATTTGGGTCGGCAGGGCCGGGAGGGGGCGGGGCTAAAGGGGAAATGGGCGGGGCTAAGGGGTGGCTTTGCAGGGGTCCTGAGGAGATTTAGGGGGTTTGGGGCTTTTATTTGGGAATTTTGGGTCTTTAAGGGGATTTTTGGGGGTCTCTGGGGGGTTTTTTTTTGGAATTTTGGGGGTTTTGGGGGGTTTTTGGGGGGGAATTTGGGTCGGCAGGGCCGGGAGGGGGCGGGGCTAAAGGGGAAATGGGCGGGGCTAAGGGGTGGCTTTGCAGGGGTCCTGAGGAGATTTAGGGGGTTTGGGGCTTTTATTTGGGAATTTTGGGTCTTTAAGGGGATTTTTGGGGGTCTCTGGGGGGGGTTTTTTTGGAATTTTGGGGGTTTTGGGGGGTTTTTGGGGGGGAATTTGGGTCGGCAGGGCCGGGAGGGGGCGGGGCTAAAGGGGAAATGGGCGGGGCTAGAGGGGTGGCTTTGCAGGGGTCCTGAGGAGATTTAGGGGGTTTGGGGCTTTTATTTGGGAATTTTGGGTCTTTAAGGGGATTTTTGGGGGTCTCTGGGGGGGTTTTTTTTGGAATTTTGGGGGTTTTGGCGGGTTTTTGGGGGGGAATTTGGGTCGGCAGGGCCGGGAGGGGGCGGGGCTAAAGGGGAAATGGGCGGGGCTAAGGGGTGGCTTTGCAGGGGTCCTGAGGAGATTTAGGGGGTTTGGGGCTTTTATTTGGGAATTTTGGGCCATTAAGGGGATTTTTGGGGGTCTCTGGGGGGTTTTTTTTTTGAATTTTGGGGGTTTTGGGGGGTTTTTGGGGGGGAATTTGGGTCGGCAGGGCCGGGAGGGGGCGGGGCTAAAGGGGAAATGGGCGGGGCTAGAGGGGGAGTGGGCGGGGCTAAGGGGTGGCTTTTCAGGGGTCCTGAGGAGATTTAGGGGGTTTGGGGCTTTTATTTGGGAATTTTGGGTCTTTAAGGGGATTTTTGGGGGTCTCTGGGGGGGGTTTTTTTGGAATTTTGGGGGTTTTGGGGGGTTTTTGGGGGGGAATTTGGGTCGGCAGGGCCGGGAGGGGGCGGGGCTAAAGGGGAAATGGGCGGGGCTAAGGTGTGGCTTTGCAGGGGTCCTGAGGAGATTTAGGGGGTTTGGGGCTTTTATTTGGGAATGTTGGGTCTTTAAGGGGATTTTTGGGGGTCTCTGGGGGGTTTTTTTCTGGAATTTTGGGGGTTTTGGGGGGTTTTTGGGGGGGAATTTGGGTCGGCAGGGCCGGGAGGGGGCGGAGCTAAAGGGGAAATGGGCGGGGCTAAGGGGTGGCTGTGCAGGGGTCCTGAGGAGATTTAGGGGGTTTGGGGCTTTTATTTGGGAATTTTGGGTCTTTAAGGGGATTTTTGGGGGTCTCTGGGGGGGTTTTTTTTGGAATTTTGGGGGTTTTGGGGGGTTTTTGGGGGGGAATTTGGGTCGGCAGGGCCGGGAGGGGGCGGGGCTAAAGGGGAAATGGGCGGGGCTAAGGGGTGGCTTTGCAGGGGTCCTGAGGAGATTTAGGGGGTTTGGGGCTTTTATTTGGGAATTTTGGGTCTTTAAGGGGATTTTTGGGGGTCTCTGGGGGGGTTTTTTTTGGAATTTTGGGGGTTTTGGGGGGTTTTTGGGGGGGAATTTGGGTCAGCAGGGCCGGGAGGGGGCGGGGCTAAAGGGGAAATGGGCAGGGCTAGAGGGGGAGTGGGCGGGGCTAAGGGGTGGCTTTGCAGGGGTCCTGAGGAGATTTAGGGGGTTTGGGGCTTTTATTTGGGAATTTTGGGTCTTTAAGGGGATTTTTGGGGGTCTCTGGGGGGGTTTTTTTTGGAATTTTGGGGGTTTTGGGGGGTTTTTGGGGGGGAATTTGGGTCGGCAGGGCCGGGAGGGGGCGGGGCTAAAGGGGAAATGGGCGGGGCTAAGGTGTGGCTTTGCAGGGGTCCTGAGGAGATTTAGGGGGTTTGGGGCTTTTATTTGGGAATGTTGGGTCTTTAAGGGGATTTTTGGGGGTCTCTGGGGGGTTTTTTTCTGGAATTTTGGGGGTTTTGGGGGGTTTTTGGGGGGGAATTTGGGTCGGCAGGGCCGGGAGGGGGCGGGGCTAAAGGGGAAATGGGCGGGGCTAAGGGGTGGCTGTGCAGGGGTCCTGAGGAGATTTAGGGGGTTTGGGGCTTTTATTTGGGAATTTTGGGTCTTTAAGGGGATTTTTGGGGGTCTCTGGGGGGGTTTTTTTTGGAATTTTGGGGGTTTTGGGGGGTTTTTGGGGGGGAATTTGGGTCGGCAGGGCCGGGAGGGGGCGGGGCTAAAGGGGAAATGGGCGGGGCTAAGGGGTGGCTTTGCAGGGGTCCTGAGGAGATTTAGGGGGTTTGGGGCTTTTATTTGGGAATTTTGGGTCTTTAAGGGGATTTTTGGGGGTCTCTGGGGGGTTTTTTTTTGGAATTTTGGGGGTTTTGGGGGGTTTTTGGGGGGGAATTTGGGTCGGCAGGGCCGGGAGGGGGCGGGGCTAAAGGGGAAATGGGCGGGGCTAAGGGGTGGCTTTGCAGGGGTCCTGAGGAGATTTAGGGGGTTTGGGGCTTTTATTTGGGAATGTTGGGTCTTTAAGGGGATTTTTGGGGGTCTCTGGGGGGTTTTTTTCTGGAATTTTGGGGGTTTTGGGGGGTTTTTGGGGGGGAATTTGGGTCGGCAGGGCCGGGAGGGGGCGGGGCTAAAGGGGAAATGGGCGGGGCTAAGGGGTGGCTGTGCAGGGGTCCTGAGGAGATTTAGGGGGTTTGGGGCTTTTATTTGGGAATTTTGGGTCTTTAAGGGGATTTTTGGGGGTCTCTGGGGGGGTTTTTTTTGGAATTTTGGGGGTTTTGGGGGGTTTTTGGGGGGGAATTTGGGTCGGCAGGGCCGGGAGGGGGCGGGGCTAAAGGGGAAATGGGCGGGGCTAAGGGGTGAATTTGGGTCGGCAGGGCCGGGAGGGGGCGGGGCTAAAGGGGAAATGGGCGGGGCTAAGGGGTGGCTTTGCAGGGGTCCTGAGGAGATTTAGGGGGTTTGGGGCTTTTATTTGGGAATTTTGGGTCTTTAAGGGGATTTTTGGGGGTCTCTGGGGGGGTTTTTTTTGGAATTTTGGGGGTTTTGGGGGGTTTTTGGGGGGGAATTTGGGTCGGCAGGGCCGGGAGGGGGCGGGGCTAAAGGGGAAATGGGCGGGGCTAAGGGGTGGCTTTGCAGGGGTCCTGAGGAGATTTAGGGGGTTTGGGGCTTTTATTTGGGAATTTTGGGTCTTTAAGGGGATTTTTGGGGGTCTCTGGGGGGTTTTTTTCTGGAATTTTGGGGGTTTTGGGGGGTTTTTGGGGGGGAATTTGGGTCGGCAGGGCCGGGAGGGGGCGGGGCTAAAGGGGAAATGGGCGGGGCTAAGGGGTGGCTGTGCAGGGGTCCTGAGGAGATTTAGGGGGTTTGGGGCTTTTATTTGGGAATTTTGGGTCTTTAAGGGGATTTTTGGGGGTCTCTGGGGGGTTTTTTTTTGGAATTTTGGGGGTTTTGGGGGGTTTTTGGGGGGGAATTTGGGTCGGCAGGGCCGGGAGGGGGCGGGGCTAAAGGGGAAATGGGCGGGGCTAAGGGGTGGCTTTGCAGGGGTCCTGAGGAGATTTAGGGGGTTTGGGGCTTTTATTTGGGAATTTTGGGTCTTTAAGGGGATTTTTGGGGGTCTCTGGGGGGTTTTTTTTTGGAATTTTGGGGGTTTTGGGGGGTTTTTGGGGGGGAATTTGGTCGGCAGGGCCGGGAGGGGGCGGGGCTAAAGGGGAAATGGGCGGGGCTAAGGGGTGGCTTTGCAGGGGTCCTGAGGAGATTTAGGGGGTTTGGGGCTTTTATTTGGGAATTTTGGGTCTTTAAGGGGATTTTTGGGGGTCTCTGGGGTTTTTTTTTTTGGAATTTTGGGGGTTTTGGGGGGTTTTTGGGGGGGAATTTGGGTCGGCAGGGCCGGGAGGGGGCGGGGATAAAGGGGAAATGGGCGGGGCTAGAGGGGGAGTGGGCGGGGCTAAGGGGTGGCTTTGCAGGGGTCCTGAGGAGATTTAGGGGGTTTGGGGCTTTTATTTGGGAATTTTGGGTCTTTAAGGGGATTTTTGGGGGTCTCTGGGGGGGGTTTTTTTGGAATTTTGGGGGTTTTGGGGGGTTTTTGGGGGGGAATTTGGGTCGGCAGGGCCGGGAGGGGGCGGGGCTAAAGGGGAAATGGGCGGGGCTAGAGGGGTGGCTTTGCAGGGGTCCTGAGGAGATTTAGGGGGTTTGGGGCTTTTATTTGGGAATTTTGGGTCTTTAAGGGGATTTTTGGGGGTCTCTGGGGGGGTTTTTTTTGGAATTTTGGGGGTTTTGGGGGGTTTTTGGGGGGGAATTTGGGTCGGCAGGGCCGGGAGGGGGCGGGGCTAAAGGGGAAATGGGCGGGGCTAAGGGGTGGCTTTGCAGGGGTCCTGAGGAGATTTAGGGGGTTTGGGGCTTTTATTTGGGAATGTTGGGTCTTTAAGGGGATTTTTGGGGGTCTCTGGGGGGTTTTTTTCTGGAATTTTGGGGGTTTTGGGGGGTTTTTGGGGGGGAATTTGGGTCGGCAGGGCCGGGAGGGGGCGGGGCTAAAGGGGAAATGGGCGGGGCTAAGGGGTGGCTTTGCAGGGGTCCTGAGGAGATTTAGGGGGTTTGGGGCTTTTATTTGGGAATTTTGGGCCATTAAGGGGATTTTTGGGGGTCTCTGGGGGGTTTTTTTCTGGAATTTTGGGGGTTTTGGGGGGTTTTTGGGGGGGAATTTGGGTCGGCAGGGCCGGGAGGGGGCGGGGCTAAAGGGGAAATGGGCGGGGCTAAGGGGTGGCTTTGCAGGGGTCCTGAGGAGATTTAGGGGGTTTGGGGCTTTTATTTGGGAATGTTGGGTCTTTAAGGGGATTTTTGGGGGTCTCTGGGGGGTTTTTTTCTGGAATTTTGGGGGTTTTGGGGGGTTTTTGGGGGGGAATTTGGGTCGGCAGGGCCGGGAGGGGGCGGGGCTAAAGGGGAAATGGGCGGGGCTAAGGGGTGGCTTTGCAGGGGTCCTGAGGAGATTTAGGGGGTTTGGGGCTTTTATTTGGGAATGTTGGGTCTTTAAGGGGATTTTTGGGGGTCTCTGGGGGGTTTTTTTCTGGAATTTTGGGGGTTTTGGGGGGTTTTTGGGGGGGAATTTGGGTCGGCAGGGCCGGGAGGGGGCGGGGCTAAAGGGGAAATGGGCGGGGCTAAGGGGTGGCTTTGCAGGGGTCCTGAGGAGATTTAGGGGGTTTGGGGCTTTTATTTGGGAATTTTGGGCCATTAAGGGGATTTTTGGGGGTCTCTGGGGGGTTTTTTTTTTGAATTTTGGGGGTTTTGGGGGGTTTTTGGGGGGGAATTTGGGTCGGCAGGGCCGGGAGGGGGCGGGGCTAAAGGGGAAATGGGCGGGGCTAAGGGGTGGCTTTGCAGGGGTCCTGAGGAGATTTAGGGGGTTTGGGGCTTTTATTTGGGAATGTTGGGTCTTTAAGGGGATTTTTGGGGGTCTCTGGGGGGTTTTTTTCTGGAATTTTGGGGGTTTTGGGGGGTTTTTGGGGGGGAATTTGGGTCGGCAGGGCCGGGAGGGGGCGGGGCTAAAGGGGAAATGGGCGGGGCTAAGGGGTGGCTTTGCAGGGGTCCTGAGGAGATTTAGGGGGTTTGGGGCTTTTATTTGGGAATTTTGGGTCTTTAAGGGGATTTTTGGGGGTCTCTGGGGGGTTTTTTTTTGGAATTTTGGGGGTTTTGGGGGGTTTTTGGGGGGGAATTTGGGTCGGCAGGGCCGGGAGGGGGCGGGGCTAAAGGGGAAATGGGCGGGGCTAGAGGGGGAGTGGGCGGGGCTAAGGGGTGGCTTTGCAGGGGTCCTGAGGAGATTTAGGGGGTTTGGGGCTTTTATTTGGGAATTTTGGGTCTTTAAGGGGATTTTTGGGGGTCTCTGGGGGGTTTTTTTTTGGAATTTTGGGGGTTTTGGGGGGTTTTTGGGGGGGAATTTGGTCGGCAGGGCCGGGAGGGGGCGGGGCTAAAGGGGAAATGGGCGGGGCTAAGGGGTGGCTTTGCAGGGGTCCTGAGGAGATTTAGGGGGTTTGGGGCTTTTATTTGGGAATTTTGGGTCTTTAAGGGGATTTTTGGGGGTCTCTGGGGTTTTTTTTTTTGGAATTTTGGGGGTTTTGGGGGGTTTTTGGGGGGGAATTTGGGTCGGCAGGGCCGGGAGGGGGCGGGGATAAAGGGGAAATGGGCGGGGCTAGAGGGGGAGTGGGCGGGGCTAAGGGGTGGCTTTGCAGGGGTCCTGAGGAGATTTAGGGGGTTTGGGGCTTTTATTTGGGAATTTTGGGTCTTTAAGGGGATTTTTGGGGGTCTCTGGGGGGGGGTTTTTTGGAATTTTGGGGGTTTTGGGGGGTTTTTGGGGGGGAATTTGGGTCGGCAGGGCCGGGAGGGGGCGGGGCTAAAGGGGAAATGGGCGGGGCTAGAGGGGTGGCTTTGCAGGGGTCCTGAGGAGATTTAGGGGGTTTGGGGCTTTTATTTGGGAATTTTGGGTCTTTAAGGGGATTTTTGGGGGTCTCTGGGGGGGTTTTTTTTGGAATTTTGGGGGTTTTGGGGGGTTTTTGGGGGGGAATTTGGGTCGGCAGGGCCGGGAGGGGGCGGGGCTAAAGGGGAAATGGGCGGGGCTAAGGGGTGGCTTTGCAGGGGTCCTGAGGAGATTTAGGGGGTTTGGGGCTTTTATTTGGGAATGTTGGGTCTTTAAGGGGATTTTTGGGGGTCTCTGGGGGGTTTTTTTCTGGAATTTTGGGGGTTTTGGGGGGTTTTTGGGGGGGAATTTGGGTCGGCAGGGCCGGGAGGGGGCGGGGCTAAAGGGGAAATGGGCGGGGCTAAGGGGTGGCTTTGCAGGGGTCCTGAGGAGATTTAGGGGGTTTGGGGCTTTTATTTGGGAATTTTGGGTCTTTAAGGGGATTTTTGGGGGTCTCTGGGGGGTTTTTTTTTTGAATTTTGGGGGTTTTGGGGGGTTTTTGGGGGGGAATTTGGGTCGGCAGGGCCGGGAGGGGGCGGGGCTAAAGGGGAAATGGGCGGGGCTAGAGGGGGAGTGGGCGGGGCTAAGGGGTGGCTTTGCAGGGGTCCTGAGGAGATTTAGGGGGTTTGGGGCTTTTATTTGGGAATGTTGGGTCTTTAAGGGGATTTTTGGGGGTCTCTGGGGGGGGTTTTTTTGGAATTTTGGGGGTTTTGGGGGGTTTTTGGGGGGGAATTTGGGTCGGCAGGGCCGGGAGGGGGCGGGGCTAAAGGGGAAATGGGCGGGGCTAAGGGGTGGCTTTGCAGGGGTCCTGAGGAGATTTAGGGGGTTTGGGGCTTTTATTTGGGAATTTTGGGTCTTTAAGGGGATTTTTGGGGGTCTCTGGGGGGTTTTTTCTGGAATTTTGGGGGTTTTGGGGGGTTTTTGGGGGGGAATTTGGGTCGGCAGGGCCGGGAGGGGGCGGGGCTAAAGGGGAAATGGGTGGGGCTACAGGGGGAGTGGGCGGGGCTAAGGGGTGGCTTTGCAGGGGTCCTGAGGAGATTTAGGGGGTTTGGGGCTTTTATTTGGGAATTTTGGGTCTTTAAGGGGATTTTTGGGGGTCTCTGGGGGGGTTTTTTTTGGAATTTTGGGGGTTTTGGGGGGTTTTTGGGGGGGAATTTGGGTCGGCAGGGCCGGGAGGGGGCGGGGCTAAAGGGGAAATGGGCGGGGCTAAGGGGTGGCTTTTCAGGGGTCCTGAGGAGATTTAGGGGGTTTGGGGCTTTTATTTGGGAATTTTGGGTCTTTAAGGGGATTTTTGGGGGTCTCTGGGGGGGTTTTTTTTGGAATTTTGGGGGTTTTGGGGGGTTTTTGGGGGGGAATTTGGGTCGGCAGGGCCGGGAGGGGGCGGGGCTAAAGGGGAAATGGGCGGGGCTAAGGGGTGGCTTTGCAGGGGTCCTGAGGAGATTTAGGGGGTTTGGGGCTTTTATTTGGGAATTTTGGGTCTTTAAGGGGATTTTTGGGGGTCTCTGGGGGGTTTTTTTCTGGAATTTTGGGGGTTTTGGGGGGTTTTTGGGGGGGAATTTGGGTCGGCAGGGCCGGGAGGGGGCGGGGCTAAAGGGGAAATGGGCGGGGCTAAGGGGTGGCTTTGCAGGGGTCCTGAGGAGATTTAGGGGGTTTGGGGCTTTTATTTGGGAATTTTGGGTCTTTAAGGGGATTTTTGGGGGTCTCTGGGGGGGTTTTTTTTGGAATTTTGGGGGTTTTGGGGGGTTTTTGGGGGGGAATTTGGGTCGGCAGGGCCGGGAGGGGGCGGGGCTAAAGGGGAAATGGGCGGGGCTAAGGGGTGGCTTTGCAGGGGTCCTGAGGAGATTTAGGGGGTTTGGGGCTTTTATTTGGGAATTTTGGGTCTTTAAGGGGATTTTTGGGGGTCTCTGGGGGGTTTTTTTTTGGAATTTTGGGGGTTTTGGGGGGTTTTTGGGGGGGAATTTGGGTCGGCAGGGCCGGGAGGGGGCGGGGCTAAAGGGGAAATGGGCGGGGCTAGAGGGGGAGTGGGCGGGGCTAAGGGGTGGCTTTGCAGGGGTCCTGAGGAGATTTAGGGGGTTTGGGGCTTTTATTTGGGAATTTTGGGTCTTTAAGGGGATTTTTGGGGGTCTCTGGGGGGGTTTTTTTTGGAATTTTGGGGGTTTTGGGGGGTTTTTGGGGGGGAATTTGGGTCGGCAGGGCCGGGAGGGGGCGGGGCTAAAGGGGAAATGGGCGGGGCTAAGGGGTGGCTTTGCAGGGGTCCTGAGGAGATTTAGGGGGTTTGGGGCTTTTATTTGGGAATTTTGGGCCATTAAGGGGATTTTTGGGGGTCTCTGGGGGGTTTTTTTTTGGAATTTTGGGGGTTTTGGGGGGTTTTTGGGGGGGAATTTGGGTCGGCAGGGCCGGGAGGGGGCGGGGCTAAAGGGGAAATGGGCGGGGCTAGAGGGGGAGTGGGCGGGGCTAAGGGGTGGCTTTTCAGGGGTCCTGAGGAGATTTAGGGGGTTTGGGGCTTTTATTTGGGAATTTTGGGTCTTTAAGGGGATTTTTGGGGGTCTCTGGGGGGGTTTTTTTTGGAATTTTGGGGGTTTTGGGGGGTTTTTGGGGGAGAATTTGGGTCGGCAGAGCCGGGAGGGGGCGGGGCTAAAGGGGAAATGGGCGGGGCTAAGGTGTGGCTTTGCAGGGGTCCTGAGGAGATTTAGGGGGTTTGGGGCTTTTATTTGGGAATGTTGGGTCTTTAAGGGGATTTTTGGGGGTCTCTGGGGGGTTTTTTTTCTGGAATTTTGGGGGTTTTGGGGGGTTTTTGTGGGGGAATTTGGGTCGGCAGGGCCGGGAGGGGGCGGGGCTAAAGGGGAAATGGGCGGGGCTAAGGGGTGGCTGTGCAGGGGTCCTGAGGAGATTTAGGGGGTTTGGGGCTTTTATTTGGGAATTTTGGGTCTTTAAGGGGATTTTTGGGGGTCTCTGGGGGGTTTTTTTTTTGGAATTTTGGGGGTTTTGGGGGGTTTTTGGGGGGGAATTTGGGTCGGCAGGGCCGGGAGGGGGCGGGGCTAAAGGGGAAATGGGCGGGGCTAAGGGGTGGCTTTGCAGGGGTCCTGAGGAGATTTAGGGGGTTTGGGGCTTTTATTTGGGAATTTTGGGTCTTTAAGGGGATTTTTGGGGGTCTCTGGGGGGTTTTTTTTTGGAATTTTGGGGGTTTTGGGGGGTTTTTGGGGGGGAATTTGGGTCGGCAGGGCCGGGAGGGGGCGGGGCTAAAGGGGAAATGGGCGGGGCTAAGGGGTGGCTTTGCAGGGGTCCTGAGGAGATTTAGGGGGTTTGGGGCTTTTATTTGGGAATTTTGGGTCTTTAAGGGGATTTTTGGGGGTCTCTGGGGGGGTTTTTTTTGGAATTTTGGGGGTTTTGGGGGGTTTTTGGGGGGGAATTTGGGTCGGCAGGGCCGGGAGGGGGCGGGGCTAAAGGGGAAATGGGCGGGGCTAAGGGGTGGCTTTGCAGGGGTCCTGAGGAGATTTAGGGGGTTTGGGGCTTTTATTTGGGAATGTTGGGTCTTTAAGGGGATTTTTGGGGGTCTCTGGGGGTTTTTTTTCTGGAATTTTGGGGGTTTTGGGGGGTTTTTGGGGGGGAATTTGGGTCGGCAGGGCCGGGAGGGGGCGGGGCTAAAGGGGAAATGGGCGGGGCTAAGGGGTGGCTGTGCAGGGGTCCTGAGGAGATTTAGGGGTTTGGGGCTTTTATTTGGGAATTTTGGGTCTTTAAGGGGATTTTTGGGGGTCTCTGGGGGGTTTTTTTTTGGAATTTTGGGGGTTTTGGGGGGTTTTTGGGGGGGAATTTGGGTCGGCAGGGCCGGGAGGGGGCGGGGCTAAAGGGGAAATGGGCGGGGCTAAGGGGTGGCTTTGCAGGGGTCCTGAGGAGATTTAGGGGGTTTGGGGCTTTTATTTGGGAATTTTGGGTCTTTAAGGGGATTTTTGGGGGTCTCTGGGGGGTTTTTTTTTTGGAATTTTGGGGGTTTTGGGGGGTTTTTGGGGGGGAATTTGGTCGGCAGGGCCGGGAGGGGGCGGGGCTAAAGGGGAAATGGGCGGGGCTAAGGGGTGGCTTTGCAGGGGTCCTGAGGAGATTTAGGGGGTTTGGGGCTTTTATTTGGGAATTTTGGGTCTTTAAGGGGATTTTTGGGGGTCTCTGGGGTTTTTTTTTTTGGAATTTTGGGGGTTTTGGGGGGGTTTTGGGGGGGAATTTGGGTCGGCAGGGCCGGGAGGGGGCGGGGATAAAGGGGAAATGGGCGGGGCTAGAGGGGGAGTGGGCGGGGCTAAGGGGTGGCTTTGCAGGGGTCCTGAGGAGATTTAGGGGGTTTGGGGCTTTTATTTGGGAATTTTGGGTCTTTAAGGGGATTTTTGGGGGTCTCTGGGGGGGGTTTTTTTGGAATTTTGGGGGTTTTGGGGGGTTTTTGGGGGGGAATTTGGGTCGGCAGGGCCGGGAGGGGGCGGGGCTAAAGGGGAAATGGGCGGGGCTAGAGGGGTGGCTTTGCAGGGGTCCTGAGGAGATTTAGGGGGTTTGGGGCTTTTATTTGGGAATTTTGGGTCTTTAAGGGGATTTTTGGGGGTCTCTGGGGGGGGTTTTTTTGGAATTTTGGGGGTTTTGGGGGGTTTTTGGGGGGGAATTTGGGTCGGCAGGGCCGGGAGGGGGCGGGGCTAAAGGGGAAATGGGCGGGGCTAAGGGGTGGCTTTGCAGGGGTCCTGAGGAGATTTAGGGGGTTTGGGGCTTTTATTTGGGAATGTTGGGTCTTTAAGGGGATTTTTGGGGGTCTCTGGGGGGTTTTTTTCTGGAATTTTGGGGGTTTTGGGGGGTTTTTGGGGGGGAATTTGGGTCGGCAGGGCCGGGAGGGGGCGGGGCTAAAGGGGAAATGGGCGGGGCTAAGGGGTGGCTTTGCAGGGGTCCTGAGGAGATTTAGGGGGTTTGGGGCTTTTATTTGGGAATTTTGGGCCATTAAAGGGATTTTTGGGGGTCTCTGGGGGGGTTTTTTTTTGGAATTTTGGGGGTTTTGGGGGGTTTTTGGGGGGGAATTTGGGTCAGCAGGGCCGGGAGGGGGCGGGGCTAAAGGGGAAATGGGCGGGGCTAAGGGGTGGCTTTGCAGGGGTCCTGAGGAGATTTAGGGGGTTTGGGGCTTTTATTTGGGAATTTTGGGTCTTTAAGGGGATTTTTGGGGGTCTCTGGGGGGTTTTTTTCTGGAATTTTGGGGGTTTTGGGGGGTTTTTGGGGGGGAATTTGGGTCGGCAGGGCCGGGAGGGGGCGGGGCTAAAGGGGAAATGGGCGGGGCTAAGGGGTGGCTTTGCAGGGGTCCTGAGGAGATTTAGGGGTTTGGGGCTTTTATTTGGGAATTTTGGGTCTTTAAGGGGATTTTTGGGGGTCTCTGGGGGGTTTTTTTTTTGAATTTTGGGGGTTTTGGGGGGTTTTTGGGGGGGAATTTGGGTCGGCATGGCCGGGAGGGGGCGGGGCTAAAGGGGAAATGGGCGGGGCTAGAGGGGGAGTGGGCGGGGCTAAGGGGTGGCTTTGCAGGGGTCCTGAGGAGATTTAGGGGGTTTGGGGCTTTTATTTGGGAATTTTGGGTCTTTAAGGGGATTTTTGGGGGTCTCTGGGGGGGTTTTTTTTGGAATTTTGGGGGTTTTGGGGGGTTTTTGGGGGGGGAATTTGGGTCGGCAGGGCCGGGAGGGGGCGGGGCTAAAGGGGAAATGGGCGGGGCTAAGGGGTGGCTTTGCAGGGGTCCTGAGGAGATTTAGGGGGTTTGGGGCTTTTATTTGGGAATTTTGGGTCTTTAAGGGGATTTTTGGGGGTCTCTGGGGGGGGTTTTTTTGGAATTTTGGGGGTTTTGGGGGTTTTTGGGGGGGAATTTGGGTCGGCAGGGCCGGGAGGGGGCGGGGCTAAAGGGGAAATGGGCGGGGCTAAGGGGTGGCTTTGCAGGGGTCCTGAGGAGATTTAGGGGGTTTGGGGCTTTTATTTGGGAATGTTGGGTCTTTAAGGGGATTTTTGGGGGTCTCTGGGGGGGTTTTTTCTGGAATTTTGGGGGTTTTGGGGGGTTTTGGGGGGGGAATTTGGGTCGGCAGGGCCGGGAGGGGGCGGG
>NW_027183803.1:0-61064 GCF_041296385.1 Aphelocoma coerulescens | reverse complement strand
GGGTCCCGGCTCTCCCTGGGGGCCCTGCGGGGGTCGAACCCCAAATTTTAGGGGGGAAAAAGGTCCCAAATTTTGGGGGGGGGGAACCCCCAAAAATCTCCCCAAATCCCCCCGGGACCCCCCCCCCAAAAATCCCCTTTTTCCCCTCAAATTCCCCTTTTCCCCCTAAATTCCCCCCAAAATCCCCTTCCCCCCCCAAATTCTCCTTTTATCCTCCCAAATTCCCCTTTTTCCACCCCAAAGTCCCAAATTCTTCCCCGAAATTCCCCCTTTTCCACCCCAAATTCCCTTTTATCCTCCCAAATTCCCCTTTTTCCACCCCAAATTCCCAAATTCTTCCCCAAAATTCCCCTTTTCCACCCCAAATTCCCTTTTATCCTCCCAAATTCCCCTTTTTCCACCCAAATTCCCCCCAAATCCCCTTTTTCTACCCCAAATTCCCAAATTCCTCCCCAAAATCCCCTTTTTTCCACCCCAAATCCCCTTTTTCTACCCCGAATTCCCCCCAAATTCCCTTTTATCCTCCCAAATTCCCCTTTTCCCCCCAAATTCCCCTCCCCCCCCCAGCACCCCCCAAATTCCCAAATTCCTCCCCGAAATTCCCCATTTTCCCCCCCAAATTCCCTTTTATCCTCCCAAATTCCCCTTTTCCCCCCCCAAATTCCCAAATTCCTCCCCAAAATCCCCTTTTTCCACCCCAAATTCCCCCCAAATTCCCTTTTATCCTCCCAAATTCCCCCTTTTCCACCCCAAATTCCCCTTTTCCCCCCCAGGTTTGTCCCCAAATTCACCCCAAATTCCCAAATTCCTCCCCGAAATTCCCCCTTCCCCCCCCCAAATTCCCTTTTATCCTCCCAAATTCCCCTTTTTCCACCCCAAATTCTCCCCAAATTCCCATTTTCCACCCCAAATTCCCCTTTTTCCACCCCAAATTCCCCCCAAATTCCCCTTTCCCCCCCCCCAAATTCCCCTCCCTCCCCCCTCAGGACCCCCCCAATTCCCCCCAAATTCCCCTTTTCCCCCCCCAAATTCCCCCTTTTCCCCCCCCAAATTCCCAAATTCCTCCCCAAATTCCCCCTTTTCCCCCCCCAAATTCCCAAATTCCCCCCCAAATTCCCCCTTTCCCCCCCCAAATTCCCAAATTCCCCCCTGAATTCCTCCCCAAATTCCCCTTTTCCCCCCCAAATTCCCTTTTTTCCTCCCAAAATCCCCTTTTCCCCCCAGAATTCCCAAATTCCCCTTTTCCCACCCCAAAACTCACCAGGTTCCCTTTGGGGCCGACGGCTCCGTCCGGGCCTCGGACGCCCTGGGGGGGTTTGGGGGGGACAAAAAGGGAATTGGGGGGGTCCGGGGGGGTTTGGGGGGGATTTGGGGGAAATTTGGGGGGTCCTGGAGGGGATTTGGGGGGTCCTAAGGGGGATTGGGAGGGGGCAGGGGGGATTTTGGGGGGATTTTGGGGGGATTTGGGGGGGATGTGGGGGTTTCTGGAGGGCTCTGGAGGGGTCCAGAGGGGATTTTGGGGGGATTTGGGGGAGTTTGGGGGGTCCTGGAGGGGATTTTGGGGGGATTTGAGGGGATTTGGGGGGGGTTGGGGGGTCCTGAGGGGGATTGGGAGGGGATTTGGGGGGATTTGGGGGCATTTTGGGAGATTTGGGGGGGATTTGGGGGGGTCCTGGAGGGGATTTGGGGTTCCTGAGGGGGATTGGGAGGGGGCAGGGGGGATTTTGGGGGGATTTTGGGAGATTTGGGGGGATTTTGGGGGGTCTTGAGGGGGATTGGGAGGGAATTTGGGGGGATTTGGGGGATTCTGGGGGAATTTGGGGGGATTTGGGGGGTCCTGGAGGGGATTTGGGGTGGATTTGGGGGGACTTGGGGGGTCCTGGAGGGGATTGGGAGGTTCCTGAGGGGGATTGGGAGGGGGCAGGGGGAATTTTGGGGGGATTTTGGGGATTCTGGAGGAATTTGGGGGGTCCTGGAGGGGATTTGGGGGGTCCTAAGGGGGATTGGGAGGGGGCAGGGGGGATTTTGGGGGCATTTTGGGGATTCTGGAGGAATTTGGGGGGTCCTGGAGGGGATTTGGGGGAGATTTGGGGGATCCTGGGTGGTCCCGGGGGGGGATTTTGGGGTGGATTTGGGGGGTCCTGGAGGGGTTTGGGGGGTCCTGAGGGGATTTGGGGGATCCTGAGGGGGGATTGGGGGGAATTTGGGGTGGATTTGGGGGGTCCTGGAGGGGATTTGGGGGGGATTTGGGGGATCCTGGAGGGGATTGGGGGGTCCTGGAGGGGGTTGGGGGGAATTTGGGGGGTCCTGGAGGGGATTTGGGGGATCCTGGAGGGGTTTGGGGGGTCCTGGAGGGGGTTGGGGGGAATTTGGGGGGGATTTGGGGGGTCCTGGAGGGGATTTGGGGGGGATTTTGGGGGATATTTGGGGTTTTTTGGGGTCACTCACCGGGGGTCCCGCGATTCCGGGGGGGCCTTTGGGGCCCAGGAGACCTCGGGGACCCTGAGGGGGGAGGGGGAGAGGGAAAAGGGGGGGTGAGACCCCCAAAAATGGGGCTGGGACCCCCAAAATTGGGTCGGGACCCCCAAAAATGGGGACGGGACCTCCAAAAATGGGCCAAAACCTCCCAAAATTGGGTCTAACCCCCCCCCAAATTCATCCGGGACCCCCAAAAATTGATCAGGACCCCCAAAAATGGGCCAAAACCTCCCAAAAATGGGCCAAAACCTCCCAAAAATGGGTCTAACCCCCCCCAAATTCATCCGGGACCCCCCAAAATTGGTCAGGACCCCCAAAAATGGTCCAAAACCTCCCAAAAATGGGTCTAAACCCCCCAAAATTGAGTCTAACCCCCAAAATTGGGTCCAAACTCCCCAAATTGGGTCCAAGCCCCCCAAAATGGGTCCGGGACACCCAAAAATGGCCCAAAATCCCCCAAAAATGGGTCTGGGACCCTCAAAATGGGCTCAAGACCCCCCCAAAATTGGGTCCAAGCCTCCCCAAATTGGTCCGGGACCCCCAAAATTGGCCAAAACCTCCCAAAAATGGGTCTAAACCCCCCAAAATTGGGTCCAAGCCCCCCAAAATGGGTCTGGGACCCCCAAAAATGGGCCAAAACCTCCCAAAAATGGGTCTAAACCCCCCAAAATTGGGTCTAACCCCTCCCAATTCGTCCGGGACCCCCAAAAATTGGTCAGGACCCCCAAAAATGGGCCAAAACCCCCCCAAATTGGGTCCAAACTCCCCAAATTGGGTCCAAGCCCCCCCAAATGGGTCCGGGACACCCAAAAATGGCCCCAAATCCCCCCAAAAATGGGTCTGGGACCCTCAAAATGGGCTCGAGACCCCCCCAAAAATGATGGGACCCCCCCCCAAATTTTGGGGGACCCCCCCAGCCCCCCCAAATTACCGCCTCCCCCGGCAGCCCTCGGGGTCCCACGTCGCCGTCGTCGCCCTAAAGGAGAAATTTGGGGCAATTTTGGCAATTTTGGCAATTTTGGGGGGTCCAGGAGGGAATTCGGGGGGGTCCGAGTGTGAAACCTCCCCCAAAATCCCCCCCAAATCCTCCCGAGACCCCCAAAATCCTCCAAATTCCTCCCAATTTCCCCCAAAATCCCCCCTGAGACCCCCAAAATCCTCCCCAAAACCCTCGGGATCCCCAAAATCCCCCAAATTCCTCCCAAAATCCCTCCCCGGGACCCCCAAAATCCTCCCCAAAACCCTCGGGATCCCCAAAATCCCCCAAATTTCCCCCAAAATCCCCGGGACCCCCAAAATCCTCCCCAAAACCCTCGGGATCCCCCAAAATCCCCCAAATTCCTCCCAAAATCCCCCCCGAGACCCCCAAAATCCTCCCCAAAACCCTCGGGATCCCCAAAATTCCCCCAAATTCCTCCCAAAATCCCACCCGAGACCCCCAAAATCCTCCCAAAATCCCCCCCGGGACCCCCAAAATCCTCCCCAAAACCCTCAGGATCCCCAAATTCCCCCAAATTCCTCCCAAAATTCCCCCCTGAGACCCCCAAAATCATCCCCAAAACCCTCGGGATCCCCAAAATCCCCCCAGTTTCCCCCAAATTCCTCCCAAACCCCCCCAAATTCCGCCCAGGACCCCCCCAGGACCCCCCCCTCACCCTCTCGCCGTCCTCGCCGGGGGGGCCGGGGGTCCCCTGGGAGCCGGGGTCACCCTGGGGGGGAAATTTGGGGGGATTTGGGGGGGTCTTGAGGGGTTTAGGGGGGATTTGGGAGGGTTTAGGGAGGATTTGGGGGGTCCTGGAGGGGATTTGGGGGGGATTTTTGGGGTCCTGGAGGGATTTGGGGGGGATTTGGGGGGTCCTGGAGGGATTTGGGGGGGGTCATGAGGGATCTGGGGGGGTCTTGAGGGGATTTGGGGGGAATTTGGGGGGTCCTGGAGGGGATTTGGGGGCGTTTGAGGGGATTTGGGGGGGTTTAGGGAGGATTTGGGGGGTCCTGAGGGGATCTGGGGGGGATTTTTGGGGTCCTGGAGGGATTTGGGGGGGTCATGAGGGATTTGGGGGGATTCTGGAGGGATTTGGGGATGATTTGGGAGGAATTTGGGGTGGATTTGGGAGGTCCTGGAGGGATTTGGGGGGTCCGGGGGGGAATTTGGGGGGGATTTGGGGGGTCCTGGAGGGATTTGGGGATGATTTGAGAGGAATTTGGGGGGGATTTGGGGGAGCTTGGGGTGAACTGGGGAGGTCCTGAGGGGTTTTGGGGGGAATTTGGGGGTGCTGGAGGAATTTGGGGTGGATTTGGGGGGTCCTGGGGGTGTTTTGGGGGGAATTTGGGGGGTCCTGGAGGGGATTTGGGGGGGATTTGGGGGGTCCCGGGGGTGTTTGGGGGGAATTTGGGGGGATTTGAGAGGATTTAGGGAGAATTTGGGGGGTGCGGGGGGGATTTGGGGAATCCTGGAGGGGATTTAGGGGCTCTTGGGGAATTTGGGAGGGTCCTGGAGGGATTTGGGGATGATTTGGGGGGGATTTGGGGGAGCTTGGGGTGAACTGGGGAGGTCCTGGGGGATTTTGGGGGGAATTTGGGGGGTCCTGGAGGGATTTGGGGGGGATTTGGAGGGGTCCTGGAGGGGATTTGGGGGGGACTTGGGGGGGTCCTGGAGGGGATTTGGGGGGGTCTTGAGGGGTTTGGGGGAATCCTGGAGGGATTTGGGGGGGGATTTGGGGGGTCCTGGAGGGATTTGGGGGGGATTTGGGGGGTCCTGGAGGGGATTTGGGGGGTCCTGGGGGTGTTTTGGGAGGAATTTGGGGGGGATTTGGGGGGTCCTGGAGGGGATTTGGGGAGGACTTTTGGGGTCCAGGGGGGATTTGAGGGGGATTTGGGGGGCGGGATTTTGGCAATCCCGGGGATTTTGGGAATCCCAAGGAATTCGGGATAATTTGGGGGGTCCCGGGGGTGGGGGAGGGGGGGTTTGGGACCCCCAAATTTTGGGGAGGGGGGGGCACTCACGCGCTGCCCTTTGTCCCCCGGCAGCCCCGGGAGGCCGTCGAAGCCTCGATCCCCCTGAAATTTTGGGGTCGCCGAGTCAGGAACCCCCCAAAAAAACCACCTGGAGGGGTCCCCAAAATTCTGGGGAACCCCCCGGGGAAATTTGGGGACCCCTCCCACCCCCCCCAAAATCGAGGGACCCCCCCCCCCCCAAATTTCACCTTGACCCCGGGGTCTCCCGGGAGCCCCCGAGCGCCGTCGGCTCCTGGGCGGCCCTGGGGGGGTGGGGGGGAAAGAAAAGGGGGTGAAGCCCCCCCGAAACGAACCCCGAAATCCCCTGAATTCACCCCAAAAATCCTCCCCGAGAATCCCAAAATTCGGCCCAAAATCCCTGCCCAAAACCGCCCCAATTCCCCCCCAAAAAAAGCCCCAAATCCCCCCAAAATCCCACAAAATCACCCCCAAAATTCCTCCCAAAATTTCCCCCAAGTTCCCTTCCAAAAAAACCCCAAAATCCTCTTCAAAATTCCCCCCAAAATCCCCCTAAAATTCCCCAAAAATTCCTCCCAAAATCCTCCCAAAAAATGCCCCAAATCGTCCCCAAAATTTGCCCCCGAATTCCCCCAAAACCACCCAAAACCCCCCAAATCCCCCTAAAATCCCCCAAAATCCCCCCCAAACCCCCCAAATCCCCCCAAAATCCCCCCAAACCCCCTAAAATCCCCCTAAAATTCCCCCAAATCCCCCCAAATCCCCCCAAAATCCCCCAAAATCCCCCAAAATCCCCCCAAACCCCCTAAAATCCCCCCTAAATCCCCCCAAATCCCCCAAAATCCCCCCAAAATCCCCCTAAAATCCCCCCAAATCCCCCCAAACCCCCTAAAATCCCCCCCAAATCCCCCCAAATCCCCCCAAATCCCCCTAAACCCCCTAAAATCCCCCCAAATCCCCAAAATCCTCCCAAAATCCCCCAAATCCTCACCCTCCGGCCGGGTTTTCCGGGGGGTCCCATCAGTCCTTGGGGTCCTCTGGGGCCCTGCAGATTTTGGGGAAATTTGGGACCCCCCCCATCCCAAATTTGGGGTGTGGGGAGGGGTCCGGGGGGAGATTTTGGGGTTTCAAATCCCAAAATTTTTGGGGGGTGGGGGGAGAGTCTCACCTGGGGCCCGAAATCGCCGGATTCGCCCTTGAGGCCGGAGCTGCCGGGCTGGCCCTGGGGGGGTCACCCCAAAAATCAGCCCCAAATCACCCCAAAACCACCCCAACAATCAGCCCAAAACCACCCCAAAAATCAGCCCCAAATCAGACCAAAACCACCCCAAAAATCAGCCCAAAACCAGCCCAAAAATCAGCCCCAAATCACCCAAAAACCACCCCAACAATCAGCCCCAAACCAGCCCAAAAATCAGCCCCAAATCAGCCCAAAACCACCCCAAAATCAGCCCAAAACCAGCCCAAAAATCAGCCCAAAATCACCCCAAAATCAGCCCCAAATCAGCCCCAAATCACCCCAAAAATCAGCCCCAAACCAGCCCAAAAATCAGCCCCAAATCACCCCAAAACCACCCCAAAATCAGCCCAAAAATCAGCCCAAAATCAGCCCAAAACCACCCCAAAAATCAGCCCAAAATCACCCCAAAAATCAGCCCCAAACCAGCCCAAAAATCAGCCCCAAATCAGCCCAAAACCAGCCCAAAAATCAGCCCCAAACCAGCCCAAAAATCAGCCCCAAATCAGCCCAAAACCACCCCAAAATCAGCCCAAAACCAGCCCAAAAATCAGCCCAAAATCACCCCAAAATCAGCCCCAAATCACCCCAAAAATCAGCCCCAAACCAGCCCAAAAATCAGCCCCAAATCACCCCAAAACCACCACAAAAAATCAGCCCAAAACCAGCCCAAAACCACCGCAAAATCAGCCCAAAATCAGCCCAAAATCACCCCAAAAATCAGCCCCAAACCACCCCAAAAACTGGCCCCAAAACCACCCCAAAAATCGACCCCAAATCAGCCCCAAATCAGCCCAAAAATCAGCCCAAAACCACCCCAAAAATCAGCCCCAAACCACCTCAAAAATCAGCCCCAAATCAGCCCAAAATCACCCCAAAAATCAGCCCAAAAATCATCCTAAAATCAGCCCAAAATCACCCCAAAACCCCCCAAAAATCAGCCCAAAATCAGCCCAAACCAGTCCGGAATCCCAAAATTCCCCCCAAATCCCCCAAATCCCCCCCAAATGCCCCAAATCCCCCCAAAATTCCCCAAATTCCCCCCAAATCCCCCCAAAATTCCCCAAATCTGCCCCAAAATGTCCCAAATTTCCTCCAAAATGCCCCAAATCCCCCCAAAATTCCCCCAAATCCCCCCCAATTCCCCAAATTCCCCCAAAATTCCCCAAATCCCCCCAAAATGCCCCAAATTCCCCCAAATCCTCTCACCATGGGGCCGGGGCGCCCCGTGAACCCCATGGGGCCGGGGGGGCCCCTCAGCGCCATCTGGGGAGGCAAAATTTGGGGGGGTCACCCCTCGGGGAACCCCAAAATCCCCCAAAAGGGACCCCAAAAATCACCTGGGATCCCAAAATCCCCCAAAGGGACCCCAAAAATCAGCTGGGATCCCAAAATCCCCCAAAGGGATCCCAAAAATCAGCTGGGATCCCAAAATCCCCCAAAGGAGCCCCAAAAATCCACTGAGATCCCAAAATCCCCCAAAGAGACCCCAAAAATCAGCTGGGATCCCAAAATCCCCCAAAGGAGCCCCAAAAATCCACTGAGATCCCAAAATCCCCCAAAGGGACCCCAAAAATCAGCTGGGATCCCAAAATTCCCCAAAGGAACCCCAAAATTCCCCAAAGGGACCCCAAAAATCAGCTGGGACCCCAAAATCCCCCAAAAGGGATCCCAAAAATCCCCCAGGGCTCCCCAAAAATCAGCTGGGATCCCAAAATCCCCCAAAGAGACCCCAAAAATCAGCTGGGACCCCAAAATCCACCAAAAGGGATCCCAAAAATCCCCCAGGGCTCCCCAAAAATCAGCTGGGATCCCAAAATCCCCCAAAGGGAACCCAAAAAGTCCCCAAAAAATCCCCCAAAATCCCCAAAAAATCCCCAAAAATCTCCACAAAAATCCCCACAAAAATCCCACAAAATTCCACAAAAATCCCCCAAAAATCCCCAAAAAATCCCCAAAAATCCCCAAAAAATCCAAAAAAAATCCAAAAAAATCCAAAAAAAAATCACCAAAAATCCCCCCAAAAAATCCCCAAAAATCCCCCCAAAAAATCCCCAAAAAATCCCAAAAAATCCCCATAAAAATCCCAAAACATCCCCAAAAAATCCTCAAAATCCCTCCAAAAAAATCCCCCAAAAAATTCCAAAAAATCCCCCAAAATCCCCAAAAAATCCTCAAAAATCCCCCAAAAATCCCCAAAAAATCCAAAAAAAATCCCCAAAAATTTCCCCCCAAAAAATCCTCCAAAATCCCACCCCGACCCCCCCGAATCCCCCCAAATTTTGGGGGGGAGCCCCCCAAAAACTCACCCGGGCCTGCTGGAGAACGGCCTGGGCCTGCAGCTCCCCCGGGCCCTTCTCCCCAAAGCGGAACTTGGGGCGAAAAAGCGGGAATTTGGGAAAAAAGCGGGAATTTGGGGGGAAAAATGTGGGAATTCGGGGACGTTTCCCCCAAATTTGGGGAGATCCCCCCCAAAATTTTGGGGTGGGAACTCACCGGGAGCATCAGGGAGGTGCCGGGGGGTCCCGGGGTCCCGTCGGAGCCGGGGAGGCCGGAGCGGCCGGGGGGGCCCTGAAATGCCCAAAATATCCCCAAAATATCCCCAAAATATTCCCCCCCAAATTCCCAAATCCCCAAAATCCCCAAATTCCCACAAAATTCTGAGAAATCGCCCCAAAATTCCCCCCAAATTCATCCGAAATCCCCCTGAAAATTCCGACGGAGAGAGGGGAGGAACGCCCCCAAAATTCCTGAAATCCTCCCAAAATCTCCCCAAAATTTCCCCAAATCCCCCCAAAATTCCCCCAAATTCCCCAAAATCCCCCCAAAATTCCCCCAAATCGCCCCAAAATTCCTCAGATCCCCCCAAATCCACCCAAAATTCCCCGAAAATTCCAAAAAATCCCCCCCAAAATTCCCCCAAATCCCCCCTGAAAATTCCCCCAAATCCCGCCAAAATTTCCCCAAATCCCCCAAAATTCCCCCAAAATCCCCAAATCCCCCCAAATCCCCCCAAATTCCTCCAAAATTCTCCCCCAAATCCCCCAAATTCCCCCAAAATCCCCCCAAACCCCCCAAATCCCCCAAAATCCCCCAAAATCCCCCCAAACCCCCCAAATCCCCCAAAATTCCCCCAAAATCCCCCCAAAATTCCCCCCAAATCCACTCCAAATTCCCCCAAATCCCCCCAAAATTCCCCCAAATTCCCCCAAATCCCCCCCAAATCCCCCAAATTCCCCCAAATCCCCCCAAAATTCCCCCAAATCCCCCAAAATTCCCCCCAAAATCCCCCCAAATCCTCACCCTCTCCCCGGGCTCTCCGGGGGCTCCAGGGGGTCCCTGAGTTCCGGGGGGTCCCGACATTCCCTGCGGGAATTTTGGGGGGAATTTGGGGGATTTTGGGGGTGGGGGGGAGGGGGAGGGGTCTGAGCTCCCCCCAAAATTCCTCAAATCCCCCAAATTCCCCCAAATTTGGGGTGTGGGGGGGGAGGGGTCTCTTACCGCGGGTCCCTCGGGGCCAGGGGGTCCCTCCACCACCATTCCCTGGGAAAAGGGGGGGTCAGGGGGGGCTCCCCCAAAATTTGGGGGGTCCCGAGGGGGTTTGGGGGGGATTTGGGGGGGATTTTGGGGGGTCCTGAGGGGGTTTGGGCGGGTTTTGGGGGGGATTTGGGGGATTTGGGGTGGATTTGGGGGGTCCTGAGGGGGTTTAGGGGGTTTGGGGTGGATTTTGGGGGGGTCTGGGGTGGATTTGGGGTGGATTTGGGGGGTCCTGAGGGGGTTTAGGGGGTTTGGGGGGGATTTTGTGGGGTTTGGGGTGGATTTTGGGGGGTCTGGGGTGGATTTAGGGTGGATTTCGGGAATTTGGGGTGGATTTTGGGGGGTCTGGGGGGGATTTTGGGGGTTTGGGGTGGATTTGGGGTGGATTTGGGGGATTTGGTGGGATTTTGGGGGATCTGGGGTGGATTTGGGGGGTCTGGAGGGGATTTAGGGTGGATTTTGGAGGGAAGTTGGGGTGGAGTTGGGGGAGAATTGGGGGGTCCTGGGTGGATTTTGGGGGCTCTGGGGTAGATTTGGAGGGTTTGGGGGTGGATTTGGGGGGTCTCGAGGGGGTTTGGGGTGGATTTTGGGGGGTCTGGGGTGGATTTGGGGGATTTGGGGTGGATTTGGGGGGTTCTGGGGGGGATTTTGGGGGATCTGGGGTGGATTTGGGGGGTTCTGGGGGGGATTTTGGGGGATCTGGGGTGGATTTGGGCGGGGGCTGGGGTGGATTTAGGGTAGATTTGGGGGTTTTGGGGTGGATTTGGGGGGTCTCGAGGGGGCTTGGGTTGGATGTGGGGGGGTCTGGGGTGGATTTGGGGTGGATTTCAGGAATTTGGGGTGGATTTTGGGGGGCCTGGGGGGGATTTGGAGGATTTGGGGTGGATTTTGGGGGGCCTGGGGGTGAATTTGGGAGGCCCTGAGGGGGTTCGGGGTGGATTTGGGGTGAATTTGGGGAGGGTCTGGGGTGGATTTTGGGGGCAGTTTTGGGGATTTGGGGGATTCCGGGGTGGTTTTTGGGGGGTTTTTGGGGGTCCCGAGGGAGATTTTGGGGGTCTGACCCCCCCCAAATTTGGGGGGGACGCCCCCAGACTCACCGGCTCCAGGACGGCGGGCTCCCCCTTCTCCCCCTTGGAGCCGCGGGGGGTCTGGGGGGGGCAGACATGGAACCCCCCCAAAATTTGGGTCCGTCAGCCGGGGGGGGGGGGAGGGGAGGGGGGAAGGGAACCCCAAAATCCGCCCCCCCCCCCCCCAAAAAATCCAGCCCTGGATCCCCCCAAAAAAACCTCCCCAGTACCCCCCAAATTCAACCCCAAATCGCCCTAAAATCAACCCAGGACCCCCCAAATTCACCCCAAATCCCCTCGGGACCCCAAAAATCCACCCCAGGACCCCCCAAATCCACCCAAAACCCCATCAGGACCCCCCCAAATCCCCTCGGGACCCCCCAAAATCCACTCCAGGACCCACCAAATCCATCCCAAATCCCCTCAGGACCCCCCAAATCCACCCCAAACCCCCTCGGGACCCCCAAAATCCAACCCAAACCCCATCAGGACCCCCCAAATCCCCTCGGGACCCCCCAAAATCCACCCCAGACCCCCTCGGGACCCCCCAAATCCCCTGGGGACCCCCCAAATCCACCCCAGGACCCCCCAAATCCACCCCAGACCCCCTCAGGACCCCCCAAATCCCCTGGGGACCCCCCAAATCCACCCCAGACCCCCTCGGGACCCCCCAAATCCACCCCAGGACCCCCCAAATCCACCCCAAACCCCCTCAGGACCCCCCAAATCCCCTGGGGACCCCCCAAATCAACCCCAGGACCCCCCAAATCCACCCCAAATCTCCTCGGGATCCCCCAAATCCATCCCAGGACCCCCCAAATCCACCCCAAATTCACCCCAAACCCCGTCAGGACCCCCCAAACCCCCTCGGGACCCCCCAAATCCACCCCAAATTCACCCCTAACCCCCTCGGGACCCCCCAAATTCACCCCAAATCCACCCCAGACCCCCCCAAATCCCCTCAGGACCCCCCCAAATCTTCCCCGGGGGGGGTCCGAGGGGATCCAGGGGGGATTTGGGGGTCCCGGCTCAGATTTTGGGGGTCCCGGGGAGGGATTTTGGGGTTCAAACTCCTCGGGGGGGGGGGTTTGGGGTCTCCGCCCCCTCCCCAAATTCCGCCCCTCCCCCTCTACCTGCCGGTAGCTGCTCCCGAGGCTCCGCCCCCCGTTTTTGGGGTACCCCAAATTTGGGGGGGTCCCATAGGCGGGGGCCGTGTTCTGCATCCGCTGGGGGAGGGGCGAGGCGGAATTTGGGGGGGACCCCAAAATCGGGGCCCCCTCCCCCCTCCCTTATCGCCCCCCCCGAGTCAATTTTGGGGTCCCCTCACCCTCCATTTTTGGGGACCCCCCGAAATTTTGGGGTCCCCGCACCCTCCATTTTTGGGGACCCCCCGAAATTTTGGGGTCCCCATTCCTGTCCCCCCTCCCCGAAATTTTGGGGTTCCCCCAGCCCCTCCCCCCTCCAAATTCCCCTCCTTTTTCTCCCCCTCCCCCCCCAAATTTTGGGGTCCCCCAACCCCCTTTAACCCCCCCCCACCCCTTTGAGACCCCACCCCAAATTTTGGGGGTCCCCTCAACCCCCTCCCCCTTTCACCCCCCCCTCAATTTTAGGGACCCCCCCCCATTTTTTAACTCCCCCCAATTTTGGGGTTCCCTCCCCCAAATTTTGGGGTGCTCCCCCCCTCACCTCGAGCCGCTCCGGGGGGGTCCCCCCAAATCCGCCGCAGCCCCCGCAGGATTTGGGGGGGGGGTCGGGAGTCGGGGATGAGCCAGAGCTCCTGGATGTCACCCTGGGGGGGGAGGGGGACACCCCAAAAATTTGGGGGGGTCCTGGAAGGATTTGGGGGGGTCTGGAGGGGTTTGGGGGGGATTTGGGGAGATTTGGGGGGGTCCTGGAAGGGTTTGGGGGGTCTGGAGGGGTTTGGGGGGGATTTGGGGAGATTTGGGGGGGTCCTGGAAGGGTTTGGGTGGGGTCACCCCAAATTTGGGGGGGTCCTGGAAGGGTTTGGAGGGTCTGGGGGGGATTTGGGGGGTCCTGGAAGGGTTTGGGGGGGGGGGGGGGTCACCCCAAATTTGGGGGGGTCCTGGAAGGGTTTGGGGGGGGGAGGGGGGGGTCACTCCAAATTTGGGAGGGACCTGGAAGGGTTTTGGGGGGATTTTGGGGGGTTTGAGGGGGATGGGGGGAATTTGGGAGGGTCCTGGAAGGGTCCTGGGAAATTTGGGGGGGTCCTGGAAGGGTTTGGGGGGCTTGGATGGGGTCACCCCAAATTTAGGGAGGGTCCTGGAAGGGTTTGGGGGGGAGGGGGGTCACCCCAAATTTGGGAGGGTCCTGGAAGGGTTTTGGGGAGAATTTGGGGGGTTTGAGGGGGATGGGGGGAATTTGGGAGGGTCCTGGAAGGGTCTGGGGGGTTTGGGGGGGGTCACCCCAAATTTGGGAGGGTCCTGGAAGGGTTTGGGGAAGTTTGGGGGGGATTTGGGGGGGTCCTGGAAGGGTTTGGGGGGTTTGAGTGGGGTCACCCCGAATTTGGGGGGGTCCTGGAGAGGTTTGGGGGGATTTGGGGGGGGACACCCCAAATTTGGAGGGGTTTGGGGGGGGTGGGGTCACCCCAAATTTGGGAGGGTCCTGGAAGGGTTTGGGGGGGTTTGAGGGAATCACCCCAAATTTGGGGGGGTCCTGGAAGGGTTTGGGGGGTTTGAGTGGGGTCACCCCGAATTTGGGGGGGTCCTGGAGAGGTTTGGGGGGATTTGGGGGGGGACACCCCAAATTTGGAGGGGTTTGGGGGGGGTGGGGTCACCCCAAATTTGGGAGGGTCCTGGAAGGGTTTGGGGGGGTTTGAGGGGATCACCCCAAATTTGGGGAGGTCCTGGAAGAGTTTGGGGGGGTTTGAGGGGGGGGGGGGTGGGGGTGACCCCAAATTTGGGGAGGTCCTGGCAGGAAATTCGGTCGTTCCCGGCTGGAATTTGGGCGGAATTCCGGAATTCCAGCAGCCCCTTGGAATTTTCGGGATGGGGGGAGGTGGGGGGAGGGGCTGGGGGGTGGGTCTCCCCCTCAATTCCCCTCCCCCCACCCACCCCCTCCCCAAATTCCCGCCCTTCCCCTCTCCGGCCTCACCTGGAAGGCGCCGGCGTCTCCCGGGATCGGCGCTCCCAGGACGGCGCCGCCGCCGGCGCCGCCGGAATCCGGGGCGGGGAGGGCGGCGCGGGGGAGGGGCAGCGCCCGGCGCCGGCCGCAGTCCACGGCCACGGCCACGGAGCGGCGCCGCGGCGACACCGACCACCAGACGTGGTGCCACCTGCGGGGCACGGAGCCGCGGGGATTCGGGAGCGTTGGGAGGAGCCCGGGATGGCGGGGGGGGGGTGGTCGAAGGGGTTTGGGAACGTTGGGATGAGCCCGGGTGGGTTGGTCAAGGGGGGTTTGGGAGCGTTGGGATGATCCAGTTGGGTTGGTCGAAGGGGTTTGGGAACGTTGGGATGAGCCCGGGTGGGTTGGTCAAAGGGGTTTGGGAGCGTTGGGATGATCCCAGTTGGGCTGGCCAAGGGATTTGGGATCATTGGTTGGGTTGGCCAAGGGATTCGGGATCATTGGGATGATCCCAGTTGGGTTTCCCAAGGGATTTGGGATCATTGGTTGGGTTGGCCAAGGGATTCGGGATCATTGGGATGAGCCCAGTTGGGTTTCCCAAGGGATTTGGGATCGTTGGTTGGGCTGGCCAAGGGGTTTGGGATCATTGGGATGAGCCGGGTGGGTTGGTCAAAGGGATTTGGGAGCGTTGGGATGATCCCAGTTGGGCTGGCCAAGGGATTTGGGATCATCAGGATGATCCCAGTTGGGTTGGCCAAGAGATTTGGGATCATTGGTTGGGTTGGCCAAGGGATTCGGGATCATTGGGATGAGCCCAGTTGGGTTTCCCAAGGGATTTGGGATCGCTGGTTGGGCTGGCCAAGGGGTTTGGGATCGTTGGGATGAGCCACGTGGGTTTCCCAAGGGATTTGGGATTGTTGGGATGAGCCAGGTGGGTTGGCCAAGGGATTTGGGATCGTTGGTTGGGCTGGCCAAGGGGTTTGGGATCGTTGGGATGATCTGGGTGGGTTGGTCAAGGGGTTTGGGATCATTGGGATGAGCCCAGTTGGGTTGGCCAAGGGGGTTTGGGAGCGTTGGGATGATCCAGTTGGGTTTCCCAATGGATTTGGGATCATTGGGATGAGCCTGGGTGGGTTGGTGAAAGGATTCAGGATCGTTGGGATGATCCAGTTGGGTTGGCCAAGAGATTTGGGATCGTTGGGATGAGCCCAGTTGAGTTTCCCAAGGGATTTGGGATTGTTGGAATGATCCGGTTGGGTTGGCCAAGAGATTTGGGATCGTTGGTTGGGTTGGCCAAGGGGTTTGGGATCGTTGGGATGATCTGGGTGGGTTGGTCAAGGGGTTTGGGATCGTTGGGATGAGCCCAGTTGGGTTGGCCAAGGGATTTGGGATCATTGGTTGGGTTGGCCAAGGGATTCGGGATCATTGGGATGATCCCAGTTGGGTTTCCCAAGGGATTTGGGATCGTTGGTTGGGTTGGCCAAGGTGTTTGGGATCATTGGGATGAGCCACGTGGGTTTCCCAAGGGATTTAGGATTGTTGGGATGAGCCAGGTGGGTTGGCCAAGGGATTTGGGATCGTTGGTTGGGCTGGCCAAGGGGTTTGGGATCGTTGGGATGATCTGGGTGGGTTGGTCAAGGGGTTTGGGATCATTGGGATGAGCCCAGTTGGGTTGGCCAAGGGGGTTTGGGAGCGTTGGGATGATCCAGTTGGGTTTCCCAATGGATTTGGGATCATTGGGATGAGCCTGGGTGGGTTGGTGAAAGGATTCAGGATCATTGGGATGATCCAGTTGGGTTGGCCAAGAGATTTGGGATCGTTGGTTGGGTTGGTCAAGGGGTTTGGGATCGTTGGGATGAGCCCAGTTGGGTTGGCCAAGAGATTTGGGATCATTGGTTGGGTTGGCCAAGGGATTCGGGATCATTGGGATGAGCCCAGTTGGGTTTCCCAAGGGATTTGGGATCGTTGGTTGGGCTGGCCAAGGGGTTTGGGATCATTGGGATGAGCCGGGTGGGTTTCCCAAGGGATTTGGGATTGTTGGGATGAGCCCAGTTGGGTTGGCCAAGGGGGTTTGGGAGCATTGGGATGAGCCCAGTTGGGTTGGCCAAGGGGGTTTGGGAGCGTTGGGATGAGCCCAGTTGGGTTTCCCAAGGGATTTGGGATTGTTGGGATGAGCCCAGTTGGGTTGGCCAAGGGATTTGGGATCATTGGGATGAGCCCAGTTGGGTTTCCCAATAGATTTGGGATCGTTGGGATGAGCCAGGTGGGTTGGTGAAAGGATTTGGGAGCGTTGGGATGAGCCCAGTTGGGTTTCCCAAGGGATTTGGGATTGTTGGGATGAGCCCAGTTGGGTTGGCCAAGGGGTTTGGGAGCATTGGGATGAGCCCAGTTGGGTTTCCCAAGGGATTTGGGAGCGTTGGGATGAGCTGGGTGGGTTGGCCAAGAGATTTGGGAGCGTTGGGATGAGCCCAGTTGGGTTTCCCAAGGGATTTGGGATCATTGGGATGATCCAGTTAGGTTGGCCAAGGGATTTGGGATGAGCCCGGTGGGTTGGCCAAGGGATTTGGGAGCATTGGGATGAGCCCAGTTGGGTTTCCCAATGGATTTGGGATCGTTGGGATGAGCCAGGTGGGTTGGCCAAGGGATTTGGGATCGTTGGTTGGGTTTCCCAAGGGATTTGGGATCCTTGGTTGGGTTGGCCAATGGATTTGGGATGAGCCGGGTGGGTTGGCCAAGGGATTTGGGAGCGTTGGGATGAGCCAGGTGGGTTGGTCAAGGGATTTGGGATCATTGGTTGGGTTTCCCAAGGGATTTGGGATCATTGGTTGGGTTGGCCAATGGATTTGGGAGCGTTGGGATGAGCCCAGTTGGGTTTCCCAATGGATTTGGGATCGTTGGGATGAGCCAGGTGGGTTGGCCAAGGGATTTGGGATCGTTGGTTGGGTTTCCCAAGGGATTTGGGATCGTTGGTTGGGCTGGCCAAGGGGTTTGGGATCATTGGGATGATCTGGGTGGGTTGGCCAAAGGATTTGGGATCGTTGGGATGATCCCAGTTGGGTTTCCCAAGGGATTCGGGATCCTTGGGATGATCTGGTTGGGTTGGCCAAGGGATTTGGGATCATTGGGATGAGCCAGGTGGGGTGGCCAAGGGATTTGGGATCTTTGGTTGGGTTGGCCAAGGGATTTGGGATCGTTGGTTGGGCTGGCTGAGGGGTTTGGGATCATTGGGATGATCCCAGTTGGGTTTCCCAAGGGATTTGGGATAAGCCAGGTGGGTTGGCCAAGGGATTTGGGATCACTGGGATGAGCCAGGTGGGTTTCCCAAGGGATTTGGGATCATCGGGATGACCCAGTTGGGTTTCCCAAAGGATTCGGGATCTTTGGTTGGGTTTCCCAGGGGATTTGGGATCGATGCGAGATCCCGCCGCGTTTCCCAACGAACCCAACGCCCCTCGGGACCATCCCGGCGGATCTGGGGCCGTTCCCGACCCCTCCCGGGGCCATTCCCGGCCCCGTTCCCGACCCCGTTCCCGGCCCCATTCCTGACCCCTCCTGGCCCCGTTCCCGACCCCGTTCCCAGCCCCATTCCCGACCCCTCCCGGGGCCATTCCCGACCCCATTCCCGACCCCATTCCCGGCCCCATTCCCAGCCCCATTCCCAGTCCCATTCCCGGCCCTGTTCCCGGCCCCATTCCCGACCCCGTTCCCGGCCCCATTCCTGACCCCTCCCAGTGCCACTCCCGGCCCCATTCCCAGCCCCATTCCCGGCCCCATTCCCAGCCCCATTCCCAGCCCCATTCCCAGTCCCATTCCCGGCCCCATTCCCGACCCCTCCCAGCCCCATTCCCGACCCCATTCCCGGCCCCATTCCCAGCCCCATTCCTGACCCCATTCCCGCCCCCCATTCCCAGCCCCATTCCCGACCCCTCCCGCCCCCCATTCCCGACCCCATTCCTGACCCCATTCCCGACGCCTCCCGCCCCCCATTCCCAACCCCATTCCCGGCCCCATTCCCAGCCCCATTCCCGACCCCTCCCACCCCCCATTCCCGACCCCATTCCCGACCCCTCCCGCCCCCCATTCCCACCCCCATTCCCAACCCCATTCCCGACCCCTCCCGCCCCCCATTCCCAACCCCATTCCTGACCCCATTCCCGACCCCTCCCGCCCCCCATTCCCAGCCCCATTCCCAGCCCCATTCCCGACCCCTCCCGCCCCCCATTCCCGACCCCATTCCCGACCCCTCCCGCCCCCCATTCCCAGCCCCATTCCCAGCCCCATTCCCGACCCCTCCCGCCCCCCATTCCCGCCGCCCTTCCCGGCCCCGCACCGTCCATCCGCCAGATCCAGGCCCGGGAATTGCGTTCGGTTCTCCGGGACGAGGCTCCCGCGGCGGTCCCGGAGCTGCACCGCGGGCTCCCGGCCGAGCTGCAGCCGCAGGCGGCCGCTCCCGGCGCCGTCGGACACGGAGAGCAGCGGGACCCCGGAGCTCAGCGGGACCCCGGAGAGGGGCTCGGAGCTCAGCGCGGACCCGGAGAGGGGCTCGGAGCTCAGCGCGGACCCGGAGAGGGGCTCGGAGCTCAGCGCGGACCCGGAGAGGGGCTCGGAGCGCAGCAGCGCCCACACCGAGAACTCCGACGGGAACTTCCCTGCGGGAGCCGGGATGGCGCCGTTTGGGATTTGGGGGGTTCGGGATGCGGGGGTTTGAGGGTTTGGGATGCGGGATTTGGGGGTTTGAGGGTTTGGGATTTGGGGGTTTGAGATGTGGGATTTGGGGGCTCGAGGGTTTGGGATTTGGGGGTTTGAGGGTTTGGGATGCGGGATTTGGGATGCGGGATTTGGGGGTTTGAGGGTTTGGGATGCGGGATTTGGGGGTTTGGGATGCGGGATTTGGGGGTTTGGGATGCGGGATTTGGGGGTTTGAGGGTTTGGGATTTGGGGGTTTGGGATGTGGGATTTGGGGGTTTGGGATGCGGGATTTGGGGGTTTGGGATTCGGGAGTTTGGGATTTGAGGGTTTGGGATTTGGGGGTTTGAGGGTTTGGGATGTGGGATTTGGGGGTTTGGGATGTGGGATTTGGGGGTTTGAGGGTTTGGGATTTGGGGGTTTGGGATGCGGGATTTGGGATTTGGGGGCTCGAGGGTTTGGGATTTGGGGGTTTTTGGATGTGGGATTTGGGGGGTCGAGGGTTTGGGATGCAGGATTTGGAGTTTTGGGATGCGGGACTTGGGGGTTTGAGGGTTTGGGATGCGGGATTTGGGGGCTCGAGGGTTTGGGATTTGGGGATTTGGGGGCTCGAGGGTTTGGGATTTGGGGGTTTGGGATGCGGGATTTGGGGGTTTGGGTGTTTGGGATGTGGGGGTTTGAGGGTTTGGGATGTGGGATTTGGGGGTTTGGGATGTGGGATTTGGGGGTTTGGGAGTTTGGGATTTGGGGGTTTGAGGGTTTGCGATTTGGGGATTTGGGATGCAGGATTTGGGGGTTTGAGATGCGGGATTTGGGATTTGGGGGGTCGAGGGTTTGGGATTTGGGGGTTTGGGATGCGGGATTTGGGGGTTTGGGTGTTTGGGATGTGGGGGTTTGAGGGTTTGGGATGTGGGATTTGGAGGTTTGGGAGTTTGGGATTTGGGGGTTTGAGGGTTTGCGATTTGGGGATTTGGGATGCAGGATTTGGGGGTTTAGGGGTTTGGGATTTGGGGGTTTGGGATGTGGGATTTGGGGGCTCGAGGGTTTGGGATTTGGGGGTTTGAGAGTTTGGGATGAGGGATTTGGGATGCGGGACTTGGGGGTTTGAGGGTTTGGGATGCGGGATTTGGGATGCGGGAGTTTGGGATTCGAGGGTTTGGGATTTTGGGATTTGGGGGTTTGGGATGCGGGGTTTTGGGATTCGGGGGTTTGGGATGCGGGGTTTTGGGGATGGTCCTGGTGGGGGATTCCCAAGGGATGATCCCGTTGGGTTTGGCCGACCATCCGTTGGGTTTTCCAATGGATTTGGGATGATCTCATTAGGTTGGCCAAGGGATTTGGGACCGTCGGGACGATCCCGTTGGGTTTCCCATGGATTTGGGCTCATCCCATTGGGTTTTTGAATGGATTTGGGCTGATCCCACTGGGTGTCTGTCCCCATGGATTTGGGATTTGGGCTGATCCCGTTGGGTTCCCCATGGATTTGGGATTTGGGCCGATCCCGTTGGGTTCCCCATGGGATTTGGGATTTGGGCTGATCCTGTTGGGTTTCCCCATGGATTTGGGCCGATCCCATTGAGTTCCCCATGGCTTTGGGATTTGGGCCGATCCCGTTGGGTTTTTGACTGGATTTGGGATTTGGGCCGATCCTGTTGGGTTCCCCATGGATTTGGGATTTGGGCCGATCCCGTTGGGTTCCCCCCGGATTTGGGCCGATCCCGTTGGGTTTTTGACTGGATTTGGGATTTGGGCCGATCCCGTTGGGTTCCCCATGGATTTGGGATTTGGGCCGATCCTGTTGGGTTTCCCCATGGATTTGGGCCGATCCCATTGAGTTCCCCATGGCTTTGGGATTTGGGCCGATCCCGTTGGGTTTTTGACTGGATTTGGGATTTGGGCCGATCCCCCTGAGTTCCCCCCGGATTTGGGCCGATCCCATTGGGTTTTTGACTGGATTTGGGATTTGGGCCGATCCCGTTGGGTTCCCCATGGATTTGGGCCGATCCCGTTGGGTTCCCCATGGATTTGGGATTTGGGCCGATCCCGTTGGGTTCCCCCCGGATTTGGGCCGATCCCATTGGGTTTTTGACTGGATTTGGGATTTGGGCCGATCCCGTTGGGTTCCCCCCGGATCTGGGCCAATCCCGTTGGGTTCCCCATGGGATTTGGGATTTGGGCCGATCCCCCTGAGTTCCCCCCCCCGGATTTGGGGTCTCCGGGCGGATCCCGCTCACCGGGGAAGAGCTGCCGGGCGGGGGCGCTGAGCCGGGCCCCCCGGGACAGGCGGAAGGCGACGGAGCCGGGACAGGAGCCCGGAACCTTCCGGACGCCGGCCGGGAGCTCCGGGAGCCGGAACAGGCGGAGCAGATCCAGGGACGGGGCTGGAGAGGGGAGAAAGGGGGAATGAGGGGGGGATGGGATCTGCTGGGAGCGCTGGGATCCCACTGGGAGCACTGGGATCCTACTGGGAGCACTGGGAGCATTGGGACCCCCCGGGATCCACTGGGAGCACTGGGATCCCACTGGGAGCACTGGGATCCTACTGGGAGCACTGGGAGCATTGGGATCCCACTGGGATCCACTGGGAGCACTGGGATCCGACAGCCCCAGGACCCACTGGGAGCACTGGGATCCCACTGGGAGCACTGGGAGCATTGGGATCCCACTGGGATCCACTGGGAGCACTGGGATCCGACAGCCCCAGGACCCACTGGGAGCACTGGGATCCCACTGGGAGCACTGGGAGAACTGGGAACACCAGGATCCACTGGGAGCACTGGGATCCCACTGGGATCCACTGGGAGCACTGGGAGCATTGGGATCCCACTGGGAGCACCAGAATCCACTGGGATCCCACTGGGATCCACTGGGAGCACTGGGATCCACTGGGAACGCTGGGATCCGACAGCCCCAGGACCCACTGGGAGCACTGGGATCCCACTGGGATCCACTGGGAGCACTGGGATCCGACAGCCCCAGGACCCACTGGGAGCACTGGGATCCCACTGGGACCCTCGGGATTCCCCGGGGGAACTCCGGGATCCCCAAACCCCCCCCAAAAAATCCCCCCCCAAAAAATCCCAGAAAATTAAAATTTAAAAAAAACACCAAGAAATCCCCCCCAAAAATCCCAGAAAAAAATCCTCAAAAAATCCCAAAAAAGCCTCAGAAAGTCCCCCCAAAAATCCCCCCACAAAATGCCCCCCAAAATCCCAAAAAATCCCTAAAAAATCCCCCAAAATCCCAAAAATCCCCCCACAAAATGCCCCCCAAAATCCAAAAAAATCCCTAAAAAATCCCCCAAAATCCCAAAAATCCCCCCACAAAATGCCCGCCGAAATCCCAAAAATCCCCCCACAAAATGCCCCCCAAAATCCCAAAAATCCCCCACAAAATGCCCCCCAAAATCCCAAAAAATCCCCCCACAAAATGCCCCCCAAAATCCCAAAAATCCCCCCACAAAATGCCCGCCGAAATCCCAAAAATCCCTAAAAAGTCCCCCAAAAATCCTGCCACAAAATCCCCCAAAAAATCCCCAAAAATCCCCCCCCAAAATCCCCCATAAAATCCCACAAAAATCCAAAAAAAGCCCCCCCAAATCCCCCAAAAAATCGCCCCCCAAAAAAACCAAAATCTCCCCAAAAATTCCCAAAAAAATCCCCAAACCCCCCAAAATCTCAAGAAGTCCCCCACCCCCCCCAAATTTCCTCAAAATCCCCCCAAAACTCCCCAAAAATTACCCGAAAACTCCCCAAATCCCCCCAAAATCCCCAAAACTCCCCCAAAATCCCCCTAAAATCCCCCAAAAAATCGCGCCCCCCAAAAACCCAAAATCCCCCCCAAAACCCCCCCAAACTCCCCATAAAGTTCCCAAAAAAACCCAAAATCTCCCCAAAAATTCCCCAAAAAATCCCCAAACCCCCCAAAAATCCCAAGAAGTCCCCAAACCCCCCCAAATTTCCTCAAAATCCCCCCCAAAATCCCCCCAAAACTCCCAAAATCCCCCAAAAATCCTCCAAAACTCCCCAAAATCCCCCCAAAACTCCCAATACATTCCCCGACAACTCCCCCAAAATCCCCCAAAAAATCGCCTCAAAAAAAAACCCAAATCCCTCCAAAAATCCCCCAAATCCCAAGAATTCCCCAACCCCCCCAAATTTCCTTAAAATCCCCCCAAAACTCCCCAAAAATCCCCTCAAAACTCCCCAAATCCCCCCAAAAATCCCCAAAAATCCCCAAGAAATCCCCAAAAATCCCCCCAAAAATCCCCAAAAATCCCCCCAAAAATCCCCAAAAATCCCCCCAAAAAACCCCAAAAATCCCAACCCCCCCCCCCCAAACTCCCCCTCCCCCCCCCCCAAATTCCCACCTGGAATGGCCCAAATTGGCCCCAAATTGGCCCAAAATCGGCGCGCGCGGGGCGGGGGGGGGGTGGGGGAGGGGCGGGGGCACACAGGGCCCTTTTCTTCTCCCGCTTTTTCCTGGAATTCCTGAATTCCCGAATTCCCAACCCCCCCCCCCTTCCCCTCCCCCCCCCCCCCCGGGGTCCGGCGGGGCCTCCGGGACCTCCTGGAATTTTGGGGGAATTTTTCCCAAAAAAAAAAAAAACCAAAATTCCCGGGAATTCCTTGGATTCCCCCCGAAAAATAAAAATAAACCCCCCAAAAAAACCCCAAATTCCCGGGTTTTGTCGGGAATTCTCCAGGGGGAAAAGGGGGGGGGGGGGAATTCCCGGGATTTTGGAGGGGTTGGGAGAACCCAAATTCCCCAAATTCTGCCCAAATCGCCCCAAAATTCCCACTCGGAGGGGGGGGGGGGGGGGAAGCCCCAAAAATCCCCCCGAAATCCCCCCAAATTCCCTCAAATCCCCCCAAAATTCCTCCAAAATTCCTCCAAATCCCCCCCAAATCCCCACTCAGAGAGGGGAGAGAACCCCAAAATTCCTCAAATCCCCCCAAAATTCCCCAAAATCCCCCCAAATCCCCCCCAAATTCCCCCAAATCCCCCCCAAATTCCCTCAAATCCCCCCAAAATTCCCCCAAATCCCCCAAATTCCCCCCAAAATCCCCCCAAATCCCCCAAAATTGCCCCAAACCCCCCCAAATTCCTCAAATCCCCCCCAAATTCCCCCAAATCCCACAAAATCCCCCCAAAATTCCTCAAAATCCCCCCAAATCCCCCAAATTCCCTCAAATCCCCCCAAATTCCCCCAAATTCCCCTAAAATTTCCCCCAAATCCCCCCAAATCCCCCCAAAATTCCCACTCAGAGAGGGGAGAGAACCCCAAAATTCCTCAAATCCCCCCAAAATTCCCCCAAATCCCCCCAAAATCCCCCCCAAAATTCCTCAAATCCCCAAAATTCCCTCAAAACACCCCCAAATTTCCTCAAACCCAAATTCTCCAAATCCCCCCAAATTCCCCAAATCCCCCCAAATTCCTCCAAATCCCCCCAAAATTCCCCCAAATCCCCCCAAAATTCCCGCTCAGCGAGGGCAGAGAAAGCCCCAAAATTCCCAAACTCCCCCAAAATTCCCAAATTTCCCCCAAAATTCCCAAACTCCCCCAAAATTCCCAAATTTCCCCCCAAAATTCCCGAATCCCCCCCAATTCCCGGCTCCCCCTGGGTCCCCCCGGCTCCTCCCGGACCCCGAACCCTTCCCAGAATTCCCAAAATTCCCCAAATTCCCGAATTCCCACAAATTCCATCCCCCCCCCCCCGCGGGCCGTAAATAGCCCGGGCTGTGCCCAGTCCTCCCAGTTCGCCCAGTTCCGCCCAGTTCCGCCCAGTTCCAGGCGCGCAGGGGGCTCCAGGCGGGCCCCGGGTGGCTGCTGGCCCCGGCTCCAGCTCCCAGTATGGCCCAGTATGGCCCAGTATGGCCCAGTATGGCCCAGTTGCAGCTCTGAGGCTTTTCCCAGTATGTCCCAGTTCAGTTTTCAGGCATTTCCCAGTATGTCCCAGTATATTCCAGTTCAGTTTTCAGGCATTTCCCAGTATGTCCCAGTATATCCCAGTTACAGCCCCGAGGCAGCTCCCAGTACGTCCCAGTAGCTCCCAGTTACAGCTCTGAGGCTTTTCCCAGTATATCCCAGTATATCCCAGTTCAGTTTTCAGTATATCCCAGTTACGGTCCTGAGGCAGCTCCCAGTATGTCCCAGTTACAGTCCCAAGGCATTTCCCAGTATGTCCCACTATATCCCAGTTACAGCTCTGAGGCTTTTCCCGGTATATCCCAGTATGTCCCAGTTACAGTCCCAAGGCATTTCCCAGTATGTCCCACTATATCCCAGTTACAGCTCTGAGGCTTTTCCCGGTATATCCCAGTATGTCCCAGTTACAGCCCCGAGGCATTTCCCAGTATGTCCCAGTATATCCCAGTTACAGCTCTGAGGCTTCACCCGGTATATCCCAGTATGTCCCAGTTACAGCCCCGAGGCATTTCCCAGTATGTCCCAGTATATCCCAGTTACAGCTCTGAGGCTTTTCCCAGTATATCCCAGTATATCCCAGTTACAGTCCTGGGATATCTCCCAGTATATCCCAGTTACAGTACCGAGGCAGCTCCCAGTATGTCCCAGTATATCCCAGTTCCAGTCCCGGGATATCTCCCAGTACGTCCCAGTATGGCCCAGTTACAACTCTGAGGCTTTTCCCAGTTCATCCCAGTTCCAGTCCCGGGATATCTCCCAGTATATCCCAGTAGCTCCCAGTATATCCCAGTTACAGTCCCGAAGCTTTTCCCAGTACATCCCAGTATATCCCAGTATATCCCAGTTACAGTCCCGGGATATCTCCCAGTATATCCCAGTAGCTCCCAGTATATCCCAGTTACAGTCCCGAAGCTTTTCCCAGTACATCCCAGTATATCCCAGTATATCCCAGTTACAGTCCCGGGATATCTCCCAGTATATCCCAGTAGCTCCCAGTATATCCCAGTTACAGCCCCGAGGCTTTTCCCAGTATGTCCCAGTTACAGCTCTGAGGCTTCTCCCAGTATATTCCAGTATATCCCAGTTCCAGCCCTGAAGCTTTTCCCAGTAAGTCCCAGTTCCAGTCCCGAGACAGCTCCCAGTATGTCCCAGTATATCCCAGTTACAGTCCCAGAATATCTCCCAGTATATCCCAGTTACAGTCCCAAGGCAGCTCCCAGTATATCCCAGTATATCCCAGTTCCAATCCTGAGGCACTTCCCAGTAGCTCGCAGTATATCCCAGTAAATCCCAGTTACAGTCGTGAGACTTTTCCCAGTATGTCCCAGTATATCCCAGTTACAGCTCTGAGACTTTTCCCATTAGCTCCCAGTATATCCCAGTTACAGCCCCGAAGCTTTTCCCAGTATATCCCAGTAAATCCCAGTTACAGCCCCGAGGCAGCTCCCAGTATATCCCAGTGTATCCCAGTATATCCCAGTTACAGCCCCAAGGCAGCTCCCAGTAAGTCCCAGTTCCAGTCCCAGGCTATCTCCCAGTATGTTCCAGTATATCCCAGTTCCAGTGCCGGGATATCTTCCAGTATGTCCCAGTATAACCCAGTAACAGTCCCGGGACACCTCCCAGTATGTTCCAGTATGTCCCAGTTCTGCTGCTGAGGCATCTCCCAGTATATCCCAGTTTGTCCCAGTTTGTCCCAGTAACAGCTCCCAGTATTCCCAGTAACAGCTCCCAGTGCTTCCAGTTGCTCCCAGTGCTCCCAGTAACAGCTCCCAGTCGCTCCCAGTGCTCCCAGAGCTCCCAGTGCCCCCAGTAACAGCTCCCAGTACTCCCAGTAACAGCTCCCAGTGCTCCCAGTGCCCCCAAGTAACAGCTCCCAGTACTCCCAGTAACAGCTCCCAGTACTCCCAGTAACAGCTCCCAGTGCCCCCAGTAACAGCTCCCAGTGCTCCCAGTATTCCCAGTTTCCCCCAGTATTCCCAGTCCCACCAGTATCCCCAGCACTCCCAGTTCCTCCCAGTATCCCCAGTCGCTCCCAGTGCTCCCAGTATCGCCAGTCCCCCCAGTATTCCCAGTGCCTCCCAGTCCCCCCAGTATCCCCATTCCCTCAGAATTCCCAATCCCCCAGTCCATCCCAGTCCATCCCAGTTCTCCCAGTCCCCCCAGTCTCCCAATTTCCCAGTGCTCCCAGTCTCTCCCAGTGCTCCCAGTCCCCCAATTTCCCAGTCCATCCCAGTCCCTCCCAGTGTTCCCAGTCCCCCCAGTCGCTCCCGGTGCTCCCAGTCCATCCCAGTCCCTCCCAGTACTCCCAGTGCTCCCAGTTCCATCCCAGTCCTTCCCAGTCCATCCCACTACTCCCAGTTCCCTCCCAGTGTTCCCAGTCCATCCCAGTCCATCCCAGTGCTCCCGGCGCTCCTGCTGCTCCCAGTTCTCCCAGTCCATCCCAGTGCTCCCAATCCCCCCAGGTGCTCCCAGTGCTCCCAGTCCCTTCCAGTCCATTCCAGTGCTCCCAGTTCCCTCCCGGTGTTCCCAGTCCGTCCCAGTTCTCCCAGTGCTCCCAGTCCCCCCAGTCCCTCAATTTCCCAGTTCTCCCAGTCCCCCCAGTCGCTCCCAGTCCATCCCAGTCCCCCAACTTCCCAGTCCTTCCCAGTTCTTCCAGTCTCCCCAGTCTCCCAATTTCCCAGTCTCTCCCAGTCCATCCCAGTCTCTCCCAGTCCTTCCTAGTGCTCCCAGTCCCTCCCAGTCTCTCCCAGTCCCTCCCAGTCCCCCCAGTCGCTCCCAGTCCATCCCAGTGCATCCCAGTCTCTCCCAGTCCTTCCCAGTCCCCCAATTTCCCAGTCCTTCCCAGTCGCTCCCAGTCCTTCCCAGTTGCTCCCAGTCTCTCCCAGTCCCTCCCAGTTCAAACCCAGTCGCTCCCAGTCCCTCCCAGTTCAAACCCAGTCCCCCCCAGTCCCCCCCAGTCCCTCCCAGTCCCTCCCAGTGCTCCCAGTCCCACCTGGCGGTGCCGCTGTCGCGATTCCCAGCAGCAGCAGCAGCGGCAGCAGCGGCAGCAGCGGGGCCATGGCGGCGTCGCGACCACGACAGAGCCCCCCTCCCCCCCGGGCCGCCGCTATCGCGACAGAGCCGCCGCTATCGCGACAGGAGCGGGCGGCGTCGCTTCGGGAGCGGGCGGGGGTCGCGACAGAGCCGCCGCTATCGCGACAGGAGGCGCCGCTGTGGCGACAGAGCCGCCGCTATCGCGACAGGAGGCGCCGCCGCTATCGCGACAGGAGCCGCCGCCGCTATCGCGACAGGAGCCGCCGCCGCTATCGCGACAGGAGCCGCCGCCGCTATCGCGACAGGAGGCGCGGGACGAGGCGGCCCCGGGCGCGAGCGGGGCCCGAATGCGGCGACAGCGCCGGAGCCGCGACCCCACCCCCGAGACCGACCCCGCCCAGCCCGGCCCGCCCCCAGTGCGGGACTGGGAGGGACTGGGAGGGACTGGGAGGGGATTGGGAGGGACTGGGAGGGACTGGGAGGGACTGGGAGGGGATTGGGAGGGACTGGGAGGGACTGGGGGGGGATTGGGAGGGACTGGGAGGGACTGGGGGGGGATTGGGAGGGACTGGGAGGGGATTGGGAGGGACTGGGAGGGCACTGGGGGGGACTGGGAGGGACTGGGAGGGACTGGGAGGGAACTGGGAGGGACTGGGAGGGACTGGGGGGGAATTGGGTGGGAGTGGGAGGGACTGGGAGGCGCTGGGATGGACTGGGGGGGACTGGGAGGGACTAGGGGGGAATTGGGAGGGGACTGGGAGGGGAGTGGGAGGGACTGGGATGGACTGGGAGCAACTGGGAGGGACTGGGAGGGGACTGGGAGGGAATTAAGATTAACTGGGAGGGAACTGGGAGGGACTGGGAGGGACTGGGAGGGAACTGGGAGGGGATTGGGAGGGACTGGGGGGGACTGGGAGACACTGGGAGGGGATTGGGGGGGACTGGGAGGGACTGGGAGGGAATTAAGATGAACTGGGATGGACTGGGAGGGAATTAGCGTGAACTGGGATGAGCTGGGATGAACTGGGATGGACTGGGAGGGAATTGGGAGGGACTGGGAGCGACTGGGGGGGACTGGGAGAGACTGGGGGGGAATTAGCATGAACTGGGATGAACTGGGATGACCTGGGATGAACTGGGATGCACTGGGAGGGAACTGGGAGGGACTGGGAGCACTGGGAATACTCCGGGAATGTCGCCCACTGCCCCCCCCCCCCCCCCCGGCCCCAAATTCCCAAAATTCCCTCCCCAAATTCCTGAAATTCCCCCAAAATTCCAGCCCCGCATCCCCAAATTCCCGCCCCAAATCCCAAATTCCACCTCGATCCCAAAATTTGCCCCCCAAATTCCAACCCCAAACCCCCAAAATTCCCCAAAATCCCCCAAATTCCCACCCCAAACCCCCAAATTCCCCAAATTCCTGAAATTCCCCAAAATTCCCACCCCAAACCCCCAAAATTCCCCAAATTCCCTCCCAAATCCCCCAAATTCCAACCCCAAACCCCCCAAATTCCCCAAATTCCCCCAAATTCCCCCAAAATCCCCCCAAATTCCCCGAATTCCCTCCCCCAAATCCCCAAACCCCCCCCAAATTGCCCAAATTCCCTCCCAAATCCCCCAAATTTCCACCCCAAAATTCCCAAAATTCCCCCAAATCCCCCAAATTCCAACCCCAAACCCCCCAAAATCCCCAAAACTCCCCAAAATCCCTCCCAAATCCCCAAAATTCCCTCCCCAAATCCCCAAAATTCCCCAAATTCCCTCCCCAAATCCCCAAAATTCCCCCAAAATTCCCCCAAAATCCCTCCCAAATCCCCCAAATTCCCTCCCCAATCCCCAAAATTCCCCAAAATTGCCCAAATCCCCCCCAAATCCCCAAAATTCCCTCCCAAACCCCCAAAACTGCCCAAAATTCCCCAAAATCCCCCCAAATCCCTCCCAAACCCCCCAAATTCTCCAAATTTCCACCCCAAATCCCCCAAAATCCCCCCAAAATTCCCCAAATTCCCCCCCAAATCCCCCAAATTCCCACTCTAAACCCCCAAACTCCCCCAAAATTCCCCAAAATCCCCCAAAATTCCCCCAAATTCCCTCCCCAAATCCCCCAAAATCCCCCCAAAATTCCCCAAATTCCCCCCCAAATCCCCCAAATTCCCACCCTAAACCCCCAAAATTCCCCAAAATTCCCCAAAATCCCCCAAAATCCCCCGAATTCCAACCCCAAATCCCCCAAACTCCCTCCCAAACTCCCAAAATCCCCCAAAATTCCCCCAAATTCCCCCCCCAAACCCCCAAAATTCCCCCAAATTCCCCCAAATTCCCTCCCCAACCCCCCGGAATTGCCCGAAATCGCCGGGAATCGCCCCAAAAAGTGACTGAGAAGCAGCAACTTTTAATCACCGAAATTCCAAAGCTTCGGGGGGAATTTTGGGGGAATTTTGGGAATTTTTGGGATTTTGGGGGGGGGGGGGGAGGGGTTGGAATTTTGGGGGGGATCCGGAAAAAAACCCAACCCCTCCCCCCCCCCCCCCTTTTCCAGGGGGATTTGGGACCCCCCAAAATTTGGGAATGGGGGGGGGTCAAAGTGCTCGGGGGGGGGGGAGGGGAAATTTGGGAATTTTTGGGGGATTTTGGGGGATTTTTTGAGGATTTTGGGGGGGGGATTTTTGGGGGATTTTTTGGGAGTTTTTTGGGATTTTTGGGGATTTTTTGGGAATTTTTGGGGGATTTTTTGGGAAATTTTGGGGAATTTTTGAGAGATTTTTGGGGATTTTTTGGGGGAATTTTGGGGGAATTTTTGAGATTTTTTGGGGGATTTTTTTGGGGATTTTTTTTGGGATTCTTCCCAAAATGGGAGGGGGAGGGGTGGGACCCCCAAAATTCCGCCCCTCCCCCCCCCCCTCCTCGAGACACGAAGGAAAAATGGGGAAAAATTGGGAAAAAATGGGAAAAATTGGGAAAAAAGGGGAAAATTTGGGAAAAAAATGGGGAAAATTTGGGGAAAAAAGGAGGGAAAATTTGGGAAATCTCTCCCAAATTTTTTTGGGGAGAAATCCCCCAAATTTCCCCCCCCAGAGCACCCATAGGGAGCAACGAGGGGTGGGAAAATGGGGAAAAAGGGGAAAAAATTGGGAAAAAATTGGGAAAAATGGGGGAAAAAATGGGGAAAAAATGGGGAAAAATTGGGGATAAAAAGGAAAAAAAATAGGGGGAAAAAATGGGGAAAAAATGGGGAAAAATTGGGGAAAAAATGGGGAAAAAATGGGGATAAAAAGGAAAAAAAATAGGGGGAAAATGGGGGAAAAATGGGGGAAAAAAGGGGAAAAAATGGAGGAAAATTGGGAAAAATTGGGGAAAAAAGGAGGGAAAATTTGGGAAAAAATCGGGAAAAAAGGAGGGAAAATTTGGGAAACCTCTCCCACATTTTTTTGGGGAAGAAATCCCCCAAATTTCCCCCCTCAGAGCACCCATAGGGAGCAACGAGGGGTGGGAAAATGGGGAAAAAGGGGAAAAAATTGGGAAAAATGGGGGAAAAAATGGGGGAAAAAATGGGGAAAAAATGGGGAAAAATTGGGGAAAAATGGGGGAAAAAATGGAGGAAAATGGGGATGAAAAGGAGAAAAATTGGGGAAAAAATGGGGAAAAAAAGGGGAAAAAATGGGGGAAAATTGGGAAAAATTGGGGAAAAAAGGAGGGAAAATTTGGGAAAAAATCGGGAAAAAAGGAGGGAAAATTTGGGAAACCTCTCCCACATTTTTTTGGGGAAGAAATCCCCCAAACTTCCCCCCCTCCCAGAGCACCCATAGGGAGCAATGAGGGGCGGGAAAATGGGGAAAAAGGGGAAAAATTGGGAAAAAATGGCGATAAAAAGGAGAAAAAATGGGGAAAAAATGGGGAAAAATGGGGATAAAAAGGGGGAAAAATGCGGAAAAAATGGGGAAAAAAAGGGGAAAAAATGGGGAAAAAAAGGGGAAAAAATGGGGGAAAAAATGGAGGAAAATTGGGAAAAATTGGGGAAAAAAGGAGGGAAAATTTGGGAAAAAATCGGGAAAAAAGGAGGGAAAATTTGGGAAACCTCTCCCACATTTTTTTGGGGAAGAAATCCCCCAAATTTCCCCCCCAGAGCACCCATAGGGAGCAACGAGGGGTGGGAAAATGGGGAAAAATTGGGGAAAAATGGGGAAAAAATAGGGAAAAAATGGGGGAAAAAATGGGGAAAAAATGGGGAAAAATTGGGGAAAAATGGGGGAAAAAATGGAGGAAAATGGGGATGAAAAGGAGAAAAATTGGGGAAAAAATGGGGGAAAATTGGGAAAAATTGGGGAAAAAGGAGGGAAAATTTGGGAAAAAATCGGGAAAAAAGGAGGGAAAATTCGGGAAACCTCTCCCACATTTTTTTGGGGAAGAAATCCCCCAAACTTCCCCCCCTCCCAGAGCACCCATAGGGAGCAACGAGGGGTGGGAAAATGGGGAAAAAGGGGAAAAATTGGGAAAAAATGGCGATAAAAAGGAGAAAAAATGGGGAAAAAATGGGGGAAAAATGGGGAATAAAAAGGGAAAAAATGGGGAAAAATGGGAAAAAATGCGGAAAAAATGGGGAAAAAATGGGGGAAAAAGGGGGGGAAAATAGGGAAAAATGGGGAAAAATGGGGAAAAAATAGGGGAAAAATGGGGAAAAATGGGGAAAAATGGGGAAAAAATGGGGAAAAAATGGGAAAAAAGGAGGGAAAATTTGGGAAAAAATCGGGAAAAAAGGAGGGAAAATTTGGGAAACCTCTCCCACATTTTTTTGGGGAAGAAATCCCCCAAATTTCCCCCCCAGAGCACCCATAGGGAGCAACAAGGGGCGGGAAAATGAGGAAAAAGGGGAAAAAATTGGGAAAAAATTGGGAAAAATGGGGGAAAAAATGGGGAAAAAATGGGGAAAAATTGGGGGAAAATGGGGGAAAAAATGGAGGAAAATGGGGATGAAAAGGAGAAAAATTGGGGAAAAAATGGGGAAAAAAAGGGGAAAAAATGGGGGAAAATTGGGAAAAATTGGGGAAAAAAGGAGGGAAAATTTGGGAAAAAATCGGGAAAAAAGGAGGGAAAATTTGGGAAACCTCTCCCACATTTTTTTGGGGAAGAAATCCCCCAAATTTCCCCTCCCAGAGCACCCATAGGGAGCAACGAGGGGTGGGAAAATGGGGAAAAATTGGGGGAAAATGGGGAAAAAATTGGGAAAAAATGGGAAAAAATAGGGGAAAAAAAGGGGAAAAATGGGGATAAAAAGGGGGGAAAATGCGGAAAAAATGGGGAAAAAAAGGGGAAAAAATGGGGAAAAAAAGGGGAAAAAATGGGGGAAAAATGGAGGAAAATTGGGAAAAATTGGGGAAAAAATGGGAAAAAAGGAGGGAAAATTTGGGAAAAAATCGGGAAAAAAGGAGGGAAAATTTGGGAAACCTCTCCCACATTTTTTTGGGGAAGAAATCCCCCAAACTTCCCCCCCTCCCAGAGCACCCATAGGGACCAACAAAAGGGACCGGCAAACGAGACCGAACCGAGGGGAAAAAAAACCCACAAAAAAAAACGGGGATTTTTTCTTTTTGGGGCGATTTTTTCCGGGAAAAAGGGAGAAGGGGGGAGGGGAAAATTCCTAAAAAAAAAAGCCGGGGGTCTGTGGGGGATTTTTGGGGTTTCAGGAGAGCTGGTGGGGGGCCTCGAGCATCTCCATGAGGAAGGTGTCGATGGGGGTGTCGCCGATGAGTTTGAAGAAGAAAAGGTGCTCGAGGCATTTGAGGCCGATGGAGCGAAGCGCCGGCAGCCGCAGCAGCAGCTTGGCGAACCTGGGGGGGCACCAGGGGGGTCCTCAGGGGGGTTTGGGGTGGTCCTGAGGGGGTTTGGGGTGGTCTTGAGGGGGTTTGGGGTGGGCTTGGTGGGGTTTGGGGTGGTCCTGAGGGGGTTTGGGGTGGTCCCGATGGATTCGGGGCATTCCCAATGGATTTGAGTGATTCCTGATGGGGTTTGGGGAGGTCTTGATGGGATTGGGGTGGTCCTGAGGGGGTTTGGGGTGGTCCTGATGGGATTTGGGGAGGTCTTGGTGGGGTTTGGGGTGGTCCTGGATGGATTTGGGGTGGTCTTGGTGGGGTTTGGGGTGGTCTTGGTGGGGTTTGGGGTGGTCTTGAGGGGGTTTGGGGTGGTCCTGAGGGGGTTTGGGGTGGTCTTGAGGGGGTTTGGGGTGGTCCTGAGGGGGTTTGGGGTGGTCCCGATGGATTCGGGGCATTCCCGAGGGATTTGAGTGATTCCTGATGGGGTTTGGGGTGGTCCTGGAGGGGGTTTGGGGTGGTCCTGGTGGGGTTTGGGGTGGTCTTGAGGGGGTTTGGGGTGGTCCTGAGGGGGTTTGGGGTGGTCTTGGTGGGGTTTGGGGTGGTCCTGATGGGGTTTGGGGTGGTCCTGAGGGGGTTTGGGGTGGTCCTGATGGATTCAGGGCATGGCCGATGGGTTTGGGGTGGTCCTAAGGGGGTTTGGGGTGGTCCTGGATGGATTTGGGGTGGTCTTGGTGGGGTTTGGGGTGGTCCTGAGGGGGTTTGGGGTGGTCCTGAGGGGGTTTGGGTGATTTCAGATGGGTTGGGGGGGATTTCGGATGGGTTTGGGGTGGTCCTGATGGGGCTTGGGGTGGTCTTGGTGGGGTTTGGGGTGGTCCTGAGGGGGTTTGGGGTGGTCTTGATGGGGTTTGGGGTGGTCTTGGTGGGGTTTGGGGTGGTCCTGAGGGGGTTTGGGTGATTTCGGATGGGTTTGGGGTGGTCTTGATGGATTCAGGGCATGGCCGATGGGTTTGGGGTGGTCCTGAGGGTGTTTGGGGTGGTCCTGGATGGATTTGGGGTGGTCTTGGTGGGGTTTGGGGTGGTCCTGAGGGGGTTTGGGGTGGTCTTGAGGGGGTTTGGGGTGGTCCTGGGGGGGTTTGGGGTGGTCTTGAGGGGGTTTGGGGTGGTCCTGAGGGGGTTTGGGGTGGTCTTGGTGGGGTTTGGGGTGGTCCTGATGGGATTTGGGGTGGTCCTGATGGGGTTTGGGGTGGTCTTGGTGGGGTTTGGGGTGATCTTGGTGGGGTTTGGGGTGGTCCTGATGGGATTTGGGGTGGTCCTGATGGGATTTGGGGAGGTCTTGATGGGGTTTGCGGTGGTCCTGAGGGGGTTTGGGGAGGTCCTGAGGGGGTTTGGGGTGGTCCTGATGGGGTTTGGGGAGGTCCTGAGGGGGTTTGGGGAGGTCCTGAGGGGGTTTGGGGTGGTCCTGAGGGGGTTTGGGTGATTTCGGATGGGTTTGGGGTGGTCCCGATGGATTTGAATCATTCCCATGGGTTTGGGGTGGTCTTGAGGGAGTTTGGGGTGGTCCTGATGGGGTTTGGGGTGGTCTTGAGGGGGTTTGGGGTGGTCCTGAGGGGGTTTGGGGTGGTCTTGGTGGGGTTTGGGGTGGTCCTGAGGGGGTTTGGGGTGGTCTTGGTGGGGTTTGGGGTGGTCCTGAGGGGGTTTGGGGTGGTCTTGGTGGGGTTTGGGGTGGTCCTGAGGGGGTTTGGGGTGGTCTTGGTGGGGTTTGGGGTGGTCCTGAGGGGGTTTGGGGTGGTCTTGGTGAGGTTTGGGGTGGTCTTGGTGGGGTTTGGGGTGGTCTTGAGGGGGTTTGGGGTGGTCCTGATGGGGTTTGGGGTGGTCCCGATGGATTCGGGGCATTCCCAATGGATTTGAGTGATTCCTGATGGGGTTTGGGGTGGTCCTGAGGGGGTTTGGGGTGGTCCTCAGGGGGTTTGGGGTGGTCCTGAGGGGGTTTGGGGTGGTCCTGATGGATTCAGGGCATGGCCGATGGGTTTGGGGTGGTCCTGAGGGTGTTTGGGGTGGTCCTGGATGGATTTGGGGTGGTCTTGGTGGGGTTTGGGGTGGTCCTGAGGGGGTTTGGGTGATTTCAGATGGGTTGGGGGGGATTTCGGATGGGTTTGGGGTGGTCCTGAGGGGGTTTGGGGTGGTCTTGGTGGGGTTTGGGGTGGACTTGAGGGGGTTTGGGGTGGTCTTGGTGGGGTTTGGGGTGGTCCAGATGGGGTTTGGGGTGGACTTGAGGGGGTTTGGGGTGGTCTTGGTGGGGTTTGGGGTGGTCCTGAGGGGGTTTGGGGTGGTCTTGGTGGGGTTTGGGGTGGTCTTGGTGGGGTTTGGGTGATTTCGGATGGGTTTGGGGTGGTCTTGATGGATTCAGGGCATTCCCGAGGGATTTGGGGTGGTCCTGATGGGATTTGGGGAGGTCTTGATGGGGTTTGGGGTGGTCTTGGTGGGGTTTGGGGTGGTCCTGATGGGGTTTGGGGTGATCTTGGTGGGGTTTGGGGTGGTCCTGAGGGGGTTTGGGGTGGTCCCGATGGATTCGGGGCATTCCCAATGGATTTGAGTGATTCCTGATGGGGTTTGGGGTGGTCCTGAGGGGGTTTGGGGTGGTCTTGATGGGGTTTGGGGTGGTCCTGAGGGGGTTTGGGGTGGTCTTGGTGGGGTTTGGGGTGGACTTGAGGGGGTTTGGGGTGGTCTTGGTGGGGTTTGGGGTGGTCCAGATGGGGTTTGGGGTGGACTTGAGGGGGTTTGGGGTGGTCTTGGTGGGGTTTGGGGTGGTCCTGAGGGGGTTTGGGGTGGTCTTGGTGGGGTTTGGGGTGGTCTTGATGGGTTTTGGGTGATTTCAGATGGGTTGGGGGGGATTTCGGATGGGTTTGGGGTGGTCCTGATGGATTTGAATCATTCCCATGGGTTTGGGGTGGTCCTGAGGGGGTTTGGGGTGGTCTTGGTGGGGTTTGGGGTGGTCTTGAGGGGGTTTGGGGTGGTCCTGAGCGGGTTTGGGGTGGTCTTGGTGAGGTTTGGGGTGGTCCTCAGGGGGTTTGGGGTGGTCCTGAGGGGGTTTGGGTGATTTCGGATGGGTTTGGGGTGGTCTTGATGGATTCAGGGCATTCCCGAGGGATTTGGGGTGGTCCTGATGGGGTTTGGGGTGGTCTTTGTGGGGATTGGGGTGGTCTTGAGGGGGTTTCGGGTGGTCCTGAGGGGGTTTGGGGTGGTCTTGATGGGTTTTGGGTGATTTCGGATGGGTTTGGGGTGGTCCCGATGGATTTGAATCATTCCCATGGGTTTGGGGTGGTCCTGAGGGGGTTTGGGGTGGTCTTGGTGGGGTTTGGGGTGGTCTTGGTGGGGTTTGGGGTGGTCCTGATGGATTCGGGGCATTCCCAATGGATTTGAGTGATTCCTGATGGGTTTGGGGTGGTCCTGGAGGGATTTGGGGGGGTCTTGATGGGGTTTGGGGTGGTCTTGAGGGGGTTTGGGTGATTTCGGATGGATTTGGGGAGGTGTTGATGGGGTTTGGGGTGGTCCTGGATGGATTTGGGGTGGTCCTGAGGGGGTTTGGGGTGGTCCTGAGGGGGTTTGGGGTGTTCCCGATGGGATTTGGGTCATTCCTGCCCTTTTTGGGTTTGGTTTTCCCCTTTTCCCCCCCTTTCCCCCTCCATTTTTCCCTTTCCCCCCATTTTTCCCTCTTTTCTCCCCATTTCCCCCCCAATTTTTCCCATTTCCCCCCCATTTTCCCCCATTTTTTCCCATTTTCCCCTCTTTTCCCCCCATTATCCCCCCATTTCCCCCCTTTTTTTCCCAATTTCCCCCCATTTTTCCCTCTTTTCCCCCCATTTTCCCCCAATTTTCCCCATTTCCCCCATTTTTTCCCCATTTTTCCCATTTCCCCCCCTTTCTCCCCCCATTTTCCATCCTTTTCCCCCCCATTTTTCCTTTTTTTCTCCCCTTTTTTCCCGTTTCCCCCCATTTTCCCCCATTATCCCCATTTTCCCAATTTTCCCCATTTCCTCCCTTTTTTTCCCAATTTCACCCCAATTTTTCCTTTTTTTCTCCCCGTTTTTCCCCATTTTTCCCCCCATTTTTTCCCCAATTTTCTCCCTTTTTCCCCCTTTTTTTCCCCATTTTTCCCCATTTCCTCCCCATTTTTCCCCCATTTCCCCCCCTTTTTTCCCTCTTTTCCCCCCCAATTTTTTCATTTTTCCCCCATTTTTCCCCATTTTTCCCAAATTCCCGTTGTTTCTCCCCAAATACCGGCCCTGCTGCTCGGGGTATTTCTGTTTGCAGTAGGATTCCAGGGAAGCGTAAACCTTCTCCCGGAGCAGCTCCACCTCCGACGGGTTCGAGAGCCCCTTGGCGTCTGGAAAACCCCAAAATCCCGGGAATTCACCCCAAAAATTCCGGGATGTTCCAAAATCCTCAAAAATCCCCAAAAAATGCACAAAAATCCCCAATAAATCCCCCCAAAACCACCAAAAATCGCCCCAAAATCCCTCCCAAGCTCCACTTCTAAAGGGTTCGAGAGCCCCTTGGCATCTGGAAAACCCCAAAATCCCGGGAATTCACCCCAAAAATTCCGGGAGATTCCAAAATCCTCAAAAATCCCCCAAAAAATCCCCCAGAAAAGCCCCAAAATCCCCAAAATCACCCCAAAAATTGCCCCAAAATCCCCAAAAATCGCCCCAAAATCCCTCCCAAGCTCCAATTCTGAGGGGTTTGAGAGTCCCTTGGTGTCTGGAAAACCCCAAAATCCCGGGAATTCACCCCAAAAACTCCGGGAGATTCCAAAATCTTCAAAAATCCCCCCAAAAATCCCCCAGAAAAGCCCAAATATCCCCAAAATCACCCCAAAAATTGCCCCAAAATCCCTCCCAAGCTCCACCTCCGACAGGTTTGAGAGTCCCTTGGCATCTGGAAAACCCCAAAATCCTGGGAATTCACCCCAAAAATTCCAGGAGATTCAAAAATCCTCAAAAATCCCAAAAAAAGCACAAAAATCCCCAATAAATCCCCCCAAAACCACCAAAAATCGCCCCAAAATCCCTCCCAAGCTCCACTTCTGAGGGGTTCGAGAGCCCCTTGGCATCTGGAAAACCCCAAAATCCCGGGAATTCACCCCAAAAATTCCGGGAGATTCCAAAATCTTCAAACATCCCCCAAAAAATCCCCCAGAAAAGCCCCAAAATCCCCAAAATCACCCCAAAAATTGCCCCAAAATCCCCAAAAATTGCCCCAAAATCCCTCCCAAGCTCCACTTCTGAGGGGTTCGAGAGTCCCTTGGCGTCTGGAAAACCCCAAAATCCCGGGAATTCACCCCAAAAATTCCGGGAGATTCCAAAATCTTCAAAAATCCCCCAAAAAATCCCACAGAAAAGCCCCGAAATCCCCAAAATCACCCCAAAAATTGCCCCAAAATCCCCAAAAATCGCCCCAAAATCCCTCCCAAGCTCCACCTCCGACGGGTTCGAGAGCCCCTTGGCGTCTGGAAAACCCCAAAATCCCGGGAATTCACCCCAAAAATTCCGGGATGTTCCAAAATCCTCAAAAATCCCCAAAAAAATCCCCCAGAAAAGCCCCAAAATCCCCAAAAATCCCAAAAAATCCTCCCAAAATCACCAAAAATTGCCCCAAAATCCCTCCCAAGCTCCACTTCTGAGGGGTTTGAGAGTCCCTTGGCATCTGGAAAACCCCAAAATCCCGGGAATTCACCCCAAAAATTCTGGGAGATTCCAAAATCCTCAAAAATGCCCAAAAAAATCCCCCAGAAAAGCCCCAAAATCCCCAAAAATCCCAAAAAATCCTCCCAAAATCCTCCCAAAAATTGCCCCAAAATCCCTCCCAAGCTCCACTTCTGAGGGGTTCGAGAGCCCCTTGGCGTCTGGAAAACCCCAAAATCCCGGGAATTCACCCCAAAAATTCCGGGAGATTTCAAAATCCTCAAAAATCCCCAAAAAAATGCACAAAAATCCCCCAAAGTCACCAAAAATTGCCCCAAAATCCCTCCCAAGCTCCAATTCTGAGGGGTTTGAGAGTCCCTTGGTGTCTGGAAAACCCCAAAATCCCGGGAATTCACCCCAAAAATTCCGGGAGATTCCAAAATCTTCAAACATCCCCCAAAAAATCCCCCAGAAAAGCCCCAAAATCCCCAAAATCACCCCAAAAATTGCCCCAAAATCCCCAAAAATCGCCCCAAAATCCCTCCCAAGCTCCAATTCTGAGGGGTTCGAGAGTCCCTTGGTGTCTGGAAAACCCCAAAATCCCGGGAATTCACCCCAAAAACTCCGGGATGTTCCAAAATCTTCAAAAATCCCCCCAAAAATCCCCCAGAAAAGCCCCAAAATCCCCAAAAATCCCAAAAATTGCCCCAAAATCCCTCCCAAGCTCCACCTCCGACAGGTTTGAGAGTCCCTTGGCATCTGGAAAACCCCAAAATCCCAGGAATTCACCCCAAAAATTCCGGGAGATTCCAAAATCCTCAAAAATCCCAAAAAAAGCACAAAAATCCCCAATAAATCCCCCCAAAACCACCAAAAATCGCCCCAAAATCCCTCCCAAGCTCCAATTCTGAGGGGTTCGAGAGTCCCTTGGTGTCTGGAAAACCCCAAAATCCCGGGAATTCACCCCAAAAATTCCAGGAGATTCCAAAATCCTCAAAAATCCCAAAAAAATCCCCCAGAAAAGCCCCAAAATCCCCAAAAATCCCAAAAAATCCTCCCAAAACCACCAAAAATCGCCCCAAAATCCCTCCCAAGCTCCAATTCTGAGGGGTTCGAGAGTCCCTTGGCATCTGGAAAACCCCAAAATCCCGGGAATTCACCCCAAAAATTCCGGGAGATTTCAAAATCCTCAAAAATCCCCAAAAAAATGCACAAAAATCCCCCAAAGTCACCAAAAATCACCCCAAAATCCCTCCCAAGCTCCACCTCCGACGGGTTTGAGAGTCCCTTGGCGTCTGGAAAACCCCAAAATCCCGGGAATTCACCCCAAAAATTCCGGGAGATTCCAAAATCTTCAAAAATCCCCCAAAAAAATCCCCCAGAAAAGCCCCAAAAATCCCAAAAAATCCTCCCAAAATCACCCCAAAAATTGCCCCAAAATCCCTCCCAAGCTCCACTTCTGAGGGGTTCGAGAGTCCCTTGGCGTCTGGAAAACCCCAAAATCCCGGGAATTCACCCCAAAAATTCTGGGATGTTCCAAAATCCTCAAAAATCCCCCAAAAAATCCCACAGAAAAGCCCCAAAATCTCCAAAATCACCCCAAAAATTGCACAAAAATCCCCAAAAATCACCCCAAAATCCCTCCCAAGCTCCACTTCTGAGGGGTTCGAGAGCCCCTTGGCGTCTGGAAAACCCCAAAATCCCGGGAATTCACCCCAAAAATTCCGGGAGATTCCAAAATCTTCAAACATCCCCCAAAAAATCCCCCAGAAAAGCCCCAAAATCCCCAAAATCACCCCAAAAATTGCCCCAAAATCCCTCCCAAGCTCCACTTCTGAGGGGTTCGAGAGTCCCTTGGCATCTGGAAAACCCCAAAATCCCGGGAATTCACCCCAAAAATTCCGGGAGATTCCAAAATCCTCAAAAATGCCCAAAAAAATCCCCCAGAAAAGCCCCAAAATCCCCAAAAATCCCAAAAAATCCTCCCAAAATCACCAAAAATTGCCCCAAAATCCCTCCCAAGCTCCACTTCTGAGGGGTTCGAGAGCCCCTTGGCGTCTGGAAAACCCCAAAATCCCGGGAATTCACCCCAAAAATTCCGGGAGATTTCAAAATCCTCAAAAATCCCCAAAAAAATGCACAAAAATCCCCCAAAGTCACCAAAAATTGCCCCAAAATCCCTCCCAAGCTCCACTTCTGATGGGTTCGAGAGTCCTTCGGTGTCTGGAAAACCCCAAAATCCCGGGAATTCACCCCAAAAATTCCGGGAGATCCCAAAAGCCTCAAAAATTGCCCCAAAAATCCCTTTCTCCCCAAATTCTCCCCCAAATTCCCACTTTTCTCCCCCCAAACCCTCCCAAATTCCCCAAAATTCCCCCAAAATCCCCTCAAACCTTCCTGGAACCCCCCAAAATTCCTGTATTTCCCCCCAAAATTCCCCAAAATCCCCCCAAATTCCCATTTTCTTCCCCCAAACCTTCTGAAAATCCCCCCAAATTCCCCCAAATTCCCAAAATTCCCCCCAAAATTCTAAAAAATCCCCCCCAATTCCCCCTTTTCTCGCTCCAAACCCTCCCAAAACTCCCCAAAATCCCTCCAAAATTCCCAAAAATCCCCCCAAAATTCCTCTTTTCTTCCCCCAGACCTTCCAAAAATCCCCCAAAACTCCCCAAAATCCCCCCAAATTCCCCTTTTCTCTCTCCAAACCCTCCCAAAACTCCCCCAAATCCCCAAAAATCCCCCCCAAACCTTCCCAGAACCCTCCCAAATCCCCAAAATTCCCCCTAAAATCCCCAAAATTCCCCCAAAATCCCCCCAAATTCCTTTCCCCCCCCCAAACCTTCCCAAAACCCTCCCAAATTCCCCAAATTCCCGAAATTCCCCCCAAAATCCCCAAAATTCCCCCAAAATCCCCCCAAATTCCCCTTTTCTCCCCCCAAACCCTCCCAAAACTCCCCAAAATCCCCAAAAATCCCCCCCAAACCTTCCCAGGACCCTCCCAAATTCCCCCCAAATTCCCAAAATTTCCCCCAAAATCCCCCAAAATTCCCCCCAAAACTCCCCTTTTCTCCCCCCAAACCCTCCCAAAACTCCCCAAAATCCCTCCAAAATTCCCCTTTTTCCTCCCAAATTCCCACTTTTTTCCCCCCAAATCCCCATTTCCTCCCCCCAAACCTTCCCAAAACCCTCCCAAATTCCCTCAAATTCCCAAAATTCCCCCCAAAATTCCCCAAAATCCCCCAAAATCCCCCCAAATTCCCCTTTTCTCTCTCCAAACCCTCCCAAAACTCCCCCAAATTCCCCAAAATCCCCCCCAATTTCCCCTTTCCTCCCCCCAAACCTTCCCAGGACCCTCCCAAATTCCCCCAAATTCCCAAAATTCCCCCCAAAATTCCCCAAAATTCCCCATTTCCTCCCCCCAAACCTTCCCAAAACCCTCCCAAAATCCCAAAATTTCTCAAATTCCCCCCAAAATTCCCATTTTTTCCCCCAAACCCTCCCAAAACTCCCCAAAATCCCCAAAAATCCCCCCCAAACCTTCCCAGGACCCTCCCAAATTCCCCCAAATTCCCAAAATCCCTCCAAAATTCCCCTTTTTCCTCCCAAATTCCCACTTTTTCCCCCCAAAATCCCCCCAAAATTCCCCTTTTCTCTCTCCAAACCCTCCCAAAACTCCCCCAAATTCCCCAAAATCCCCCCCAAATCCCCATTTCCTCCCCCCAAACCTTCCCAGGACCCTCCCAAATTCCCTCAAATTCCCAAAATTCCCCCCAAAATTCCCGAAATCCCCCCAAAATTCCGGAATTTCTCCCGCACCGGGGTTGAAGAGGATGATGGCCCTGAGGCAGCCGAGCTCCGTCTTGTCCATCCTCATGTCCCGCATTTTGGACACCAGCTCCGTCAGAACCCTGGGAATTCGGGAATTTTCGGGAATTTTCGGGAATTTTTGGGAATTTTCGGGAATTTTCGGGAATTTGGGGCCCTCCCGGGAGTTTTGGGAAGCGCCGGGATCCCGAAATTCCCCAAAAAATCCTTCGGAATTTGGGGGTTCCAGAGGGGTTTTAGGGGATTTTGGGGGATTTTTGGGAGATTTTTGGAGATTTTTGGAAGGAATTTTGGGAATTTTGGGATTCAGGGTGGGATCCTGGAATTTTGGGAAGCTCCAAGATCCCAAAATTCCCCAAAATTCCTTTGGAATTTGGGGGTTCTAGAGCGATTTTAGGGGATTTTTGGGGATTTTTGGGAGGGTTTGGAAGGAATTTGGAAGGAATTTTGGGAATTCCGGGAATTTGGGGCCCTCCCGGGAGTTTTGGGAAGCGCCGGGATCCCAAAATTCCCCAAAAAATCCTTTGGAATTTGGGGATTTGGGAGGGATTTTAGGGGACTTTAGGGGATTTTTGGGAGATTTTTGGGGATTTTTGGAAGGAATTTTGGGAATTTTGGGATTCAGGGTGGGATCCTGGAATTTTGGGAAGCTCCAAGATCCCAAAATTCCCCAAAATTCCTTTGGAATTTGGGGGTTCCAGAGCGATTTTAGGGAATTTTGAGGGATTTTGGGGGATTTTTGGGGATTTTGGGAAGGGTTTGGAAGGAATTTTGGGAATTTTGGGATTCAGGGTGGGATCCTGGAATTTTGGGAAGCTCCAAGATCCCAAAATTCCCCAAAAATCCTTCGGAATTTGGAGGTTCTAGAGCGATTTTAGGAGATTTTTGGGCATTTTAGGGGATTTTTTGGGGATTTTCGGAAGGGTTTGGAAGGAATTTTGGGAATTTTGGGATTCAGGGTCAGATCCCGGAATTTTGGGAAGCTCCAGGATCCCAAAATTCCCCAAAAATCCTTCGGAATTTGGGGGTTCCAGAGGGGTTTTAGGGGATTTTGGGGGATTTTTGGGGATTTTGGGAAGGGTTTCAAAGGAATTTTGGGAATTCTGGGAATTTTGGGATTCAGGGTGAGATCCTGGAATTTTGGGAAGCTCCAGGATCCCAAAATTCCCCAAAAAATCCTTTGGAATTTGGGGATTTGGGAGGGATTTTAGGGGACTTTAGGGGATTTTTGGGAGATTTTTGGGGATTTTTGGAAGGAATTTTGGGAATTTTGGGATTCAGGGTGGGATCCTGGAATTTTGGGAAGCTCCAAGATCCCAAAATTCCCCAAAATTCCTTTGGAATTTGGGGGTTCCAGAGCGATTTTAGGGAATTTTGAGGGATTTTGGGGGATTTTTGGGGATTTTGGGAAGGGTTTCAAAGGAATTTTGGGAATTTTGGGATTCAGGGTCAGATCCCGGAATTTTGGGAAGCTCCAGGATCCCAAAATTCCCCAAAAATCCTTCGGAATTTGGGGGTTCCAGAGCGATTTTAGGGGATTTTTGGGCATTTTAGGGGATTTTAGGGGATTTTTTGGGGATTTTGGGAAGGGTTGGGAAGGAATTTTGGGAATTTTGGGAATTTTGGGATCCAGAGGAATCTCCTGGAATTTTGGGAAGCTCCAGGATCCCGAAATTCCCAAAAATTCCTCTGGAATTCGGGGATTTGGGAGGGATTTTAAGGGATTTTAGGGGATTTTTGGGAATTTTGGGAATTTTTGGAAGGGTTTGGAAGGAATTTTGGGAATTTTGGGATTCAGGGTCCCTGGAATTCCCTGGAATTTTGGGAAGCTCCAGGATCCCAAAATTCCCCAAAATTCCTTCAGAATTCGGGGATTTTTTAGGATTTTTGGGGAGAATTTGAAGGATTTCGAAGGAATTTTTTGGGGAATTTTGGGATCCAGAAAAAATCCCCAAAAATTCCGGAGCCTCCCAAATTTTGGGAATTCCCCCAAACCTCCCCAAACCCCACCCAAACCCAGATAAAAATTTGGGATTTGGGGGATTTTTTAGGGAATTTTCTTGGGATTTTTGGGATTTTTTGGGGACTTTTTTTGAGAATTTTGGCGTTTTTTGGGGATTTTTGGGACCAAAAAATCCCAAAAAATTTTGGGGAGCTCCCAAACTTTGGGAACTCCCCAAGATTCCCAAATTCTGCTCAAATCCAGACGAAAATTTGGGATTTGGGGGATTTTTTTGGGAATTTTCTTGGGATTTTTTGGGATTTTTTTGGGGACTTTTTTTGGGAATTTTGGCGTTTTTTTGGGATTTCTGAGACCCAGAAAAAACCCCAAAAAATTCCAGAGCCTCCCAAATTTTGGGAACTCCCCCAAACCTCCCCAAACCCCACCCAAACCCAGATAAAAATTTGGGATTTGGGGGATTTTTTTAGGGAATTTTCTTGGGATTTTTGGGATTTTTTTGGGGACTTTTTTTGGGAATTTCGGCGTTTTTTGGAGATTTCTGCCATCCACAAAAAAACCCCCAAAAAAATCCCGCAGCCTCCCAAACGTTGAAAACCCCCCAAAAATTCAGCATTTCGGTTGTTCCTGCTCGGATTTTCTCGGGTTTTTTTTGGGATTTTGGGGATTTTTTGGGGACTTTTTTGGGAATTTTGGCATTTTTTGGGATTTCTGACATCCAGAAAAAATCCCCAAAAATTCCAGTGATCCCCAAATTTTGGGAATTCCCCCAAACCTCCCCAAACCCCACCCAAACCCAGATAAAAATTTGGGATTTGGGGGGATTTTTTAGGGGATTTTTTTTGGAAATTTTGATGTTTTTTGGGACTTTTTTTGGGAATTTTGGCATTTTTTGGGATTTCTGAGATCCAGAAAAAACCCCAAAAAATTTTGGAGCCTCCCAAACTTTGAGAACTCCCCCAAACCCCACCCAAACCCAGCCCCAAAACCCCGAATTTGGGGCAAATCTGGGCGGATTTTCTCGGGGTTTTTTTGGGATTTTTGGGATTTTTTTGGGGACTTTTTTTGGGAATTTCGGCATTTTTTGGAGATTTCTGCCATCCACAAAAAAACCCCCAAAAAAATCCCGCAGCCTCCCAAACGTTGAAAACCCCCCAAAAATTCAGCATTTCGGTTGTTCCTGCTCGGATTTTCTCGGGGTTTTTTTTGGGCCGGGTGGTTTTTTTTGGGGAATTGGGATTTTTTGGGAGGATTTGGGGTTTTTTTTGGGATCGGGGGGGGTTCCCACCTGTCGAAGATGGCGCCGACGCCGGCGCTGTGGGCGCTGTTGCGGTGAACGTGGAGCCCCGTGGCCAAGAGGATCCCGTCCTTGACGGCGATGGAGCGGTGGGAGAAGGAGGCGATCAGCAGCTCGTTCCAGCCTGGAATTCCAAGATTTTGGGAGATTTTGGGGAATTTTAGGGAGTTTTGGGGGTTTGGGAATTTTTGGGAATTTTTTGGGATTTTTTTCGGGGATTTTTGGGAGGGAAAAGGGCGAAATCCGGGGAGAAAAAGGCAAAATTTGGAGGAAAAAAAGCTCCGAAAGGGAAGGGAAAATGTGGGAATTGTGGGAATTTCCAGGGATTTTGGGGGAATTTTGGGAATTTTCGGGGATTTTTAGGAGGGAAAAAAGCGAAATCCGGGGAAAAAACGGTCAAAATTCAAGGGAAAAAGTCAAAATTTCTGGGGTGAGAAACGGGGATCAGCAGCTTGTTCCAGCCTGGAATTCCAACATTCTGGGGAGGTTTTGGGGAATTTTGGGGAGTTTTGGGGGTTTTTTGGGGATTTTTGGGAGAGAAAAGGGCGAAATCCGGGAAAAAAACGGTAAAAATTTGGAGGAAAAAGGTAAAAATCCGGCGAAAAACGGCAAAATTTGGAGAGAAAAAGTGAAAATTGGAGGGGAAAAGCTCCAAAATCAAAGGGAAAATTTTGGGGATTTTGGGGGAATTTTGGGGGTTTTGGGGAGTTTCAGGATTTTTTGGGAGTTTCAGGATTTTTTGGGGAATTTTTGGGAATTTTTGGGAGTGAAAAGGGTGAAATCTGGGGAGAAAACGGTAAAAATTCGAGGGAAAAAGTCAAAATTTCTGGGGTGAGAAACGGGGATCAGCTCGTCCCAGCTGGGAATTTTTGGGATTTTTGGGGGTTTTTTTGGGAATTTTTCAGTTTTTTTTGGGAATTTTGGGGATTTTTTGGGGATTTTCGGGGATTTTTGGGAGCAAAAAGGTAAAAATCGGGGGAAAAAACAGCAAAATTTGGGGGGAAAAAGTCAAAATTGGAGGGTGAAAGCTCCGAAATGGAAGGGAAAATGTGGGAATTGTGGGAATTTCCAGGGATTTTGGGGGAATTTTGGGGGTTTTGGGGAGTTTCAGGATTTTTTGGGAATTTTTGGGAGTGAAAAGGGCGAAAATCCGGGGAAAAAACCCAAAAATTTGGAGGGAGAAAGTCGAAATTTCTGGGGTGAGAAACGGGGATCAGCAGCTCGTTCCAGCCTGGAATTCCAAGATTTTGGGGAGGTTTTGGGGGTTTTTGGGGAGTTTTGGGGGTTGGGGAATTTTTGGGAATTTTTGGGGATTTTTTTCGGGGATTTTTAGGAGGGAAAAGAGCGAAATCGAGGGAAAAAACGGTCAAAATTTGGAGGGAAAACCTCAAATTTCTGGGGTGGGAAATGGGGATCAGCTCGTGCCAGCTGGGAATTTTTGGGAATTTTGGGGATTTTTTGGGAATTTCTGGGGATTTTTGGGAGGGAAAAGGCAAAAATCCGGGGAAAAAAGCGGTAAAATTTCGAGGGAAAAAGTCAAAATTTCTGGGGTGAAAGCTCGGAAATGGAAGGGAAAATGTGGGAATTGTGGGAATTTCCAGGGATTTTGGGGGAATTTTGGGGGGTTTGAGGAGTTTCAGGATTTTTTGGGAGTTTCAGGATTTTTTGGGAATTTTTTGGGAATTTTTGGGAGGGAAAAGGACGAAATCTGGGGAAAAAATGGCAAAAATTCGAGGGAAAAAGTCAAAATTTCTGGGGTGAGAAACGGGGATCAGCAGCTCGTTCCAGCCTGGAATTCCAAGATTTTGGGGAGGTTTTGGGGGTTTTTGGGGAGTTTTGGGGGTTTGGGAATTTTTGGGAATTTTTGGGGATTTTTTTCGGGGATTTTTAGGAGGGAAAAAAGCGAAATCCGGGGAGAAAAAGGCAAAATTTGGAGGAAAAAAAGCTCCGAAAGGGAAGGGAAAATGTGGGAATTGTGGGAATTTCCAGGGATTTTGGGGATTTTTTGGGGAATTTTGGGGGGTTTTGGGGAGTTTCAGGATTTTTTGGGAATTTTTGGGAGGGAAAAGGGCGAAATCCGGGGAGAAAACGGTCAAAATTCGAGGGAAAAAGTCAAAATTTCTGGGGTGAGAAACGGGGATCAGCAGCTCGTTCCAGCCTGGAATTCCAAGATTTTGGGGAGGTTTTGGGGGTTTTTGGGGAGTTTTGGGGGTTTGGGAATTTTTGGGAATTTTTGGGGATTTTTTTCGGGGATTTTTGGGAGGGAAAAGAGCGAAATCCGGGGAAAAAACGGTCAAAATTCGAGGGAAAAAGTCAAAATTTACGGGGTGAGAAATGGGGATCAGCTCGTCTCAGCTGGGAATTTTTTGGGATTTTTGGGGTTTTTTTGGGAATTTTTCGGGTTTTTTTGAGAATTTTGGGGATTTTCAGGGATTTTTGGGAGGAAAAAGATAAAAATCGGGGGAAAAACCAGCAAAATTTGGAGGGAAAAAGTCAAAATTGGAGAGGAAAAGCTCCGAAATGGAAGGGAAAATGTAGGAATTGTGGGAATTTCCAGGGATTTTTTGGGGATTTTTGGGGGTTTTTGGGAATTTTTGGGGGATTTTGGGGGTTTGGGGAAGGAAAAGGCAAAAATCCGGGGAAAAAACCCCAAAATTTCGAAGGAAAAAGTCAAAATTGGAGGGGGAAAACTCTGAAATCGAAGGATTCCCCCAAAATTCTCTCAAATTCCCACAAATCTCCCCCAAAATCCCCCAAACCTCCCCAAATCCTCCCGAAACCTCCCCAAATCCATCCCAAAATTCCCAAAATCTCCCTGAAAATTCCCTAAATCCATCCCAAAATTCCCAAATCCCTCCCAAAATCCCCTCCAGACTCACCCAAATGCCCCAAAATCCACCCCAAATCTGCTCCAAACCTCCCCAAATCCCCCTGAAAATTCCGAAATGTCGCCAAAACCGTCCCAAATTCATCCCAAAATTCCCAAATCCCTCCCAAAGTTCCCAAATTCATCCCAAAATTCCCAAATCCCTCCCAAAATTCCCAAATTCATCCCAAAATTCCCTCAAATCCCCTCAAAACCCCTTCAAATCCCCCCCAAACTCCTCCAAACCTCCCCAAATTGGTCCCAAAATTCCTGGAATTCCCAGAATCACCCCCAAAATTCCCCAAATCTCCCTGAAAATTCCCAAATCTCTCCGAAACCATCCCAAATCCACCCCAAAATTCCCAAATCCCTCCCAAAATTCCCAAATCCCTCCCAAAATTCCCTCAAATCCTCCCCAACCCCCCCCCAAACTCCTTTAAACTCCCCCCAAACCTCCCCAAATCCTCCCGAAACCTCCCCAAATCCCCCCCAGAATTCCCCAAATCCCCATGAAAATTCCCAAATCCATCCCAAAATTCCCCAAATCCATCCCAAAATTCCCAAAACCCTCGCAAAATCCCTTTCAACTCGCCCCAAAATCCCCCCAAACCACCCCCAAAACCCCTCAAATCCTCCCCAAATCCCCCTCAAATCCCTCCCAAACCTCCCCAAATCCCTCCCAGAACTCCCAAAATCCATCCCAAAATTCCCAAATCCATCCCAAAATTCCCAAATCCATCCCAAAATCCCCTCAAACCCCCCCAAACCACCCCTAAATCCCCCCCAAACTCCTTTAAACTCGCCCCAAACCTCCCCAAATCCTCCCGAAACCTCCCCAAATCCCTCCCAACATTCCCCAAATCCCCGAAAATTCCCAAAAATTCCCCAAAATTCCCGAAATTCCCTCTCCCCAGCCCGCAGCAGGATGACCTGGTCGTCCAAGGGGAGCCCCGAGAAGTGGGGGACCCTCTTGGCCCCCTCCAGACCCCCCAAACCGCCCCAAAACTGCCCCAAATCCCTCCTGAACCGCCACAAATCCCCCTGAAAATTCCCCAAATCCCCCTGAACATTCCCAAATCCCTCCCAAAATTCCCAAATCCCTCCCAAAATTCCCCAAATCCCCCCCAAATCCCCCTCAAATCCCTCCCAAATCCTCCCGAAACCTCCCCAAATCCCTCCCAAAATTGTGAAAGTTCCTGAAATTCCTCCCAAAATTCCCCAAATCCCCCTGAAAATTCCCAAATCTCTCCAAAACCATCCCAAATCCATCCCAAAATTCCCAAATCCCTCCCAAAATCCCCCAAATCCCCCTCAAATCCCCTCCAAACTCCTTTAAACTCGCCCCAAACCTCCCCAAATCCTCCCGAAACCTCCCCAAATCCCTCCCAGAACTCCCAAAATCCCTCTGAAAATTCCCAAATCCCTCTGAAAATTCCCAAATCCCTCCCAAAATTCCCAAATCCATCCCAAAATTCCCAAATCCCTCCCAAAATCCCCTCAAAACCCCCTCAAATCCCCCCAAACCACCCCCAAAACCCCTCAAATCCTCCCCAAATCCCCCTCAAATCCCTCCCAAACCTCCCCAAACCTCCCCAAATCCCTCCCAGCATTCCCAAAATCCCCGAAAATTCCCCAAAATTCCCGAAATTCCCTCTCACCAGCCCGCAGCAGGATGACCTGGTCGTCCAAGGGGAGCCCCGAGAAGTGGGGGACCCTCTTGGCCCACTCGACGAGGGTGAAGAGCTGCTTGTCGGCCGCCTGGCAGATGTTGGTCACCGGGTCATTGGGCTGAATTTGGGGCGATTTGGGGGCAAATTGAGACCCCCCCCGGCATTCCCAAAATCCCACTCCCATCCCAGAATTCCCACAGGAAAAAAACCCGGAAAAAATCCGACCCCGAACGGTCGAAATCGGCCCCAAAATGGGAAAATTCAGCCTAAAATGGCTGAAATTTGGAGGGAAATCCCAAATTTTGGGCAATTTTGGGCAATTTTGGGGGGATTTGGGATCCCCCTGACATTCCCAAAATCCCACTCCCATCCCAGAATTCCCACAGGAAAAAAACCCGGGAAAAATCCGACCCTGAATGGTCGAAATCGGCCCCAAAATGGGAAAATTCAACCTAAAATGGCTGAAATTTGGGGGATTTTGGGAAATTTTGGGGGGATTTTGGGCAATTTTGGGGGCATTGGGATCCCCCTGACATTCCCAAAATCCCACTCCCATCCCAGAATTCCCACAGGAAAAAAACCTGGGAAAAATCCGACCCCGAATGGTCGAAATCGGCCCCAAAATGGGAAAATTCAACCTAAAATGGCTGAAATTCGGGGGATTTTGGGAAATTTTGGGGGGATTTTGGGCAATTTTGGGGGCATTGGGATCCCCCTGACATTCCCAAAATCCCACTCCCATCCCAGAATTCCCACAGGAAAAAAACCCAGGAAAAATCCGACCCTGAACGGTCGAAATCGGCCCCAAAATGGGAAAATTCAACCTAAAATGGCACAAATTTGGAGGGAAATCCCAAAATTTGGGGGGATTTAGGGGAATTCTGGGGGGATTTGGGATCTCCCTGACATTCCCAAAATCCCACTCCCATCCCAGAATTCCCACAGGAAAAAAACCCGGGAAAAATCCGACCCCGAACGGTCGAAATCGGCCCCAAAATGGGAAAATTCAGCCTAAAATGGCTGAAATTTGGAGGGAAATCCCAAATTTTGGGCAATTTTGGGCAATTTTGGGGGGATTTGGGATCCCCCTGACATTCCCAAAATCCCACTCCCATCCCAGAATTCCCACAGGAAAAAAACCCGGGAAAAATCCGACCCTGAATGGTCGAAATCGGCCCCAAAATGGGAAAATTCAACCTAAAATGGCTGAAATTTGGGGGATTTTGGGAAATTTTGGGGGGATTTTGGGCAATTTTGGGGGCATTGGGATCCCCCTGACATTCCCAAAATCCCACTCCCATCCCAGAATTCCCACAGGAAAAAAACCTGGGAAAAATCCGACCCCGAATGGTCGAAATCGGCCCCAAAATGGGAAAATTCAACCTGAAATGGCTGAAATTTGGAGGGAAATCCCAAAATTTGGGGGGATTTAGGGGAATTCTGGGGGGATTTGGGATCTCCCTGACATTCCCAAAATCCCACTCCCATCCCAGAATTCCCACAGGAAAAAAACCCGGGAAAAATCCGACCCCGAATGGTCGAAATCGGCCCGAAAATGGGAAAATTCAACCTAAAATGGCTGAAATTTGGGGGGAAATCCCAAATTTTGGGCAATTTTGGGCAATTTTGGGGGCATTGGGATCCCCCTGACATTCCCAAAATCCCACTCCCATCCCAGAATTCCCACAGGAAAAATCCCAGAAAAAATCCGATTCCAAATGGTCAAAATCGGCCCGAAAATGGGAAAATTCAACCTAAAATGGCTGAAATTCGGGGGATTTTAGGAAATTTTGGGGGGATTTTGGGCGATTTTGGGGGGATTTGGGATCCCCCTGACATTTCCAAAATCCCACTCCCATCCCAGAATTCCCACAGGAAAAAAACCCGGGAAAAATCCGACCCTGAATGGTCGAAATCAGCCCCAAAATGGGAAAATTCAACCTGAAATGGCTGAAATTTGGAGGGAAATCCCAAATTTTGGGCAATTTTGGGCAATTTTGGGGGATTTGGGATTCCCCTGACATTGCCCAAATCCCACTCCCATCCCAGAATTCCCACAGGAAAAAAACCCGGGAAAAATCCGACCCCGAATGGTCGAAATCGGCCCGAAAATGGGAAAATTCAACCTAAAATGGCTGAAATTTGGGGGGAAATCCCAAATTTTGGGCAATTTTGGGCAATTTTGGGGGGATTTGGGATCTCCCTGACATTCCCAAAATCCCACTCCCATCCCAGAATTCCCACAGGAAAAAAAACTGGGAAAAATCCGACCCTGAATGGTCGAAATCGGCCCCAAAATGGGAAAATTCAACCTAAAATGGCTGAAATTTGGGGGGATTTTGGGTAAATTTGGGGGAAATTTTGGGGGATTTTGGGGGGATTGGGACCCCCCTGACATTCCCAAAATCCCACTCCCATCCCAGAATTCCCACAGGAAAAAAACCCGGGAAAAATCCAACCCTGAATGGTCGAAATCGGCCCGAAAATGGGAAAATTCAACCTAAAATGGCTGAAATTCAAGGGATTTTGGGAAATTTTGGGGTGAATTTTAAGGAATTTTGGCGAGAATTTTAAAGGAATTTTGGCGGGAATTTTGGAGGGAATTTTGGTGGGAATTTTAAAGGAATTTTAGCAGGAATTTTAAGGAATTTTAGTGAGAATTTTAAGGAATTTTGGCGGGAATTTTAAGGGATTTTGGCAGGAACTTTAAGGAATTTTGGTGGGAATTTTAAAGGAATTTTGACAGGAATTTTGACAGGAATTTTGACAGGAATTTTAAGGAATTTTGCCGGGAATTTTGGCGGGAATTTTGGCGGGAACTTTAAGGAATTTCGGTGGGAATTTTAAAGGATTTTGACAGGAACTTTAAGGAATTTTGGCGGGAATTTTGGCAGGAATTTTGACAGGAACTTTAAGGAATTTTGGTGCGAATTGTGACAGGAATTTTGGTGGGAATTTTAAAGGAATTTTGGCAGCAATTTTGGTGGGAATTTTAAGGAATTTTGGCGGGAATTTTGGCGGGAATTTTGGCGGGAATTTCGGTGGGAATTTTAAAGGAATTTTGACAGGAACTTTAAGGAATTTCGGTGGGAATTTTAAAGGATTTTGACAGGAACTTTAAGGAATTTTGGTGGGAATTTTAAAGGAAATTTGGCGGGAATTTTAAGGGATTTTGGCAGGAATTTTGACAGGAATTTTGGCGGGAATTTTGGCGGGAATTTTGGCGGGAATTTTAAAGGAATTTTGATGGGAATTTTAAGGGAATTTTGGCAGGAACTTTAAGGAATTTGGGCAGGAATTTTAAAGGAATTTTGACGGGAATTTTAAGGGATTTTGACAGGAACTTTAAGGAATTTCGGTGGGAATTTTAAAAGAATTTTGGCGGAACTTTAAGGGAATTTTGACAGGAATTTTAAGGGATTTTGCCTGGAATTTTGGCAGCAATTTCAGTGGGAATTTTGGCGGGAATTTTGGTGGGAATTTTAAAGGAATTTTGACAGAAACTTTAAGGAATTTTGGCTGGAAATTTAAGGAATTTTGGCAGGAATTTTGGCAGGAATTTTAAAGGATTTTGACAGGAACTTTAAGGGAATTTCGGTGGGAATTTTAAAGGATTTTGACAGGAACTTTAAGGGAATTTTAACAGGAATTTTGACAGGAATTTTGTCAGGAATTTTGACGGGAATTTCGGCGGGAATTTTAAAGGAATTTTGACAGGAACTTTAAGGAATTTTGGTGGGAATTTTAAAGGAATTTTGGCGGGAACTTTAAGGGAATTTTGACAGGAATTTTGCCAGGAATTTTAAGGAATTTTGCCAGGACTTTTGGTGGGAATTTTAAAGGAATTTTGGCGGGAATTTTAAGGGATTTTAGTGAGAATTTTAAAGGAATTTTGGTGGGAATTTTAAGGGATTTTGGCAGGAATTTTGACAGGAATTTTGGCAGGAATTTTAAGGGATTTTAGTGAGAATTTTAAGGAATTTTGGCGGGAATTTTAAGGAATTTTAAAGGAATTTTGGCGGGAATTTTAAAGGAATTTTGATGGGAATTTTGATGGGAATTTTAAGGGAATTTTGACAGAAACTTTAAGGAATTTTGGCCGGAAATTTAAGGAATTTTGGCAGGAATTTTGGCAGGAATTTTAAAGGAATTTTGGCAGGAACTTTAAGGAATTTTGGTGGGAATTTTAAAGGAATTTTGGCGGGAATTTTAAGGGAATTTTGACAGGAACTTTAAGGAATTTTGGCGGGAATTTTAAAGGATTTTGGCAGGAACTTTAAGGAATTTTGGTGGGAATTTTAAAGGAATTTTGACAGGAATTTTGACAGGAATTTTGACAGGATTTTTAAGGAATTTTGTCAGGAATTTTGGCGGGAATTTTGGCGGGAATTTTGGCGGGAATTTTAAGGGATTTTGACAGGAACTTTAAGGGAATTTCGGTGGGAATTTTAAAGGAATTTTGGCGGGAACTTTAAGGGAATTTTGACAGGAATTTTGACAGGAATTTTAAGGAATTTTGCCAGGAATTTTGGCAGGAATTTTAAAGGAATTTTGGCGGGAATTTTAAAGGATTTTGACAGGAACTTTAAGGAATTTTGGTGGGAATTTTAAAGGAATTTTGACAGGAATTTTGACAGGATTTTTAAGGAATTTTGTCAGGAATTTTGGCGGGAATTTCGGTGGGAATTTTAAAGGATTTTGACAGGAACTTTAAGGGAATTTCGGTGGGAATTTTTAAGGATTTTGACAGGAACTTTAAGGAATTTTGGTGGGAATTTTAAAGGAATTTTGGCGGGAATTTTAAGAGATTTTGACAGGAATTTTGGCAGGAATTTTGGCGGGAATTTTGGCGGGAATTTTGGCGGGAATTTTGGCGGGAATTTTAAAGGAATTTTGGCGGGAATTTTAAGGGATTTTGACAGGAACTTTAAGGAATTTCAGTGGGAATTTTAAAGGAATTTTGGCGGGAACTTTAAGGGAATTTTGACAGGAATTTTGACAGGAATTTTGCCAGGAATTTTAAGGAATTTTGCCAGGAATTTTGGCGGGAATTTTGGCGGGAATTTCGGTGGGAATTTTTAAGGATTTTGACAGGAACTTTAAGGAATTTTGGTGGGAATTTTAAAGGAATTTTGGCGGGAATTTTAAGGGATTTTAGTGAGAATTTTAAGGAATTTTGGCGGGAATTTTAAGGAATTTTAAAGGAATTTTGGCGGGAATTTTAAAGGAATTTTGATGGGAATTTTGATGGGAATTTTAAGGGAATTTTGACAGAAACTTTAAGGAATTTTGGCGGGAAATTTAAGGAATTTTGGCAGGAATTTTGGCAGGAATTTTAAAGGATTTTGACAGGAACTTTAAGGGAATTTCGGTGGGAATTTTAAAGGATTTTGACAGGAACTTTAAGGAATTTTGGTGGGAATTTCGGCGGGAATTTTGGCAGGAATTTTGACAGGAACTTTAAGGAATTTCGGCGGGAATTTTAAAGGAATTTTGACAGGAACTTTAAGGAATTTCAGTGGGAATTTTAAAGGAATTTCGGCGGGAATTTTGGCGGGAACTTGAAGGGAATTTCGGCGGGAATTTTAAAGGATTTTGACAGGAACTTTAAGGGAATTTTGGTGGGAATTTTAAAGGAATTTTGGCGGGAATTTTAAAGGATTTTGACAGGAACTTTAAGGGAATTTTGGCGGGAACTTTAAGGAATTTCGGCGGGAATTTTGGCGGGAATTTTAAAGGAATTTTGATGGGAATTTTGATGGGAATTTTAAGGGAATTTTGACAGAAACTTTAAGGAATTTTGGCGCGAAATTTAAGGAATTTTGGCAGGAATTTTGGCAGGAATTTTAAAGGAATTTCGGCGGGAATTTTGACAGGAACTTTAAGGAATTTTGATAGGAATTTTAAAGGAATTTTGGCAGCAATTTTGGTGGGAATTTTAAGGAATTTTGGCGGGAATTTTGGCGGGAATTTTAAGGGATTTTGACAGGAACTTTAAGGAATTTCGGTGGGAATTTTAAAGGAATTTTGACAGGAATTTTAAGTGAATTTTGGTGGGAATTTCGGCGGGAATTTTGGCAGCAATTTTGGCGGGAATTTTAAAGGAATTTTAACAGGAATTTTAAGTGAATTTTGACAGGAACTTTAAGGAATTTTGGCGGGAATTTTAAAGGAAATTTGACGGGAATTTTGACAGGAACTTTAAGGAATTTTGACAGGAATTTTGGCGGGAATTTTGGTGGGAATTTTAAAGGAATTTTGACAGGAACTTTAAGGAATTTTGGCAGCAATTTTGACAGGAATTTTGACAGGAACTTTAAGGAATTTCGGTGGGAATTTTGACAGGAATTTTGACAGGATTTTTAAGGAATTTTGTCAGGAATTTTGGCGGGAATTTCGGTGGGAATTTTAAAGGAATTTTGACAGGAACTTTAAGGAATTTCGGCGGGAATTTTGGCAGGAATTTTGGCGGGAACTTGAAGGCCTTTGGGGCGGGGTTCCCGGGCAGCCGCGGGGCCGGGCGGAACTCACGGAGGTGCCGCCGGGCCCGGCGCCGTCGTCGCTCTTGGGCTCCACGGCGAGCTCGGCCTCGAGCAGCTTCTCCACCGGCATCTCCTCGCCCGCCCCCGGCAGCCCCAGCTCGGCCTCGGCCTCCTTGTCCTTGCCCCGCTGGCGCTCCTCCTGCACCGCTGCGGGGAGGGACGGAGGGGGGGGGGGGAAAGGGGGGAAAAATGGGGGGGAAATGGGGGGGGATGGGGGGAAATAGAGGGGGGGGATGGGGGGGGGAAGGGGGGAAAAAATGGGGGGGGATGGGGAGAGAAAGGGGGAAAAAATGGGGGGGGAAATGGGGAAAAGAAGGGGGGGAGATGGGGGGAAATGGGGAGAGAAAGGGGGAAAAAATGGGGGGAAATTGGGGGGGAATGGGGGAAAAATGGGGGGGGAAGGGGGGGAAATTGGGGGGGAGAAATGGGGGGGGAGATGGGGGGGAGATGGGGGAGAAATGGGGGGGAAATGGGGAAAAATAGGGGGAAAAATGGGGGGGAAATGGGGGGGGAGGGGGGAAAAAATGGGGGGGAGATGGGGGAAATGGGGAGAGAAAGGGGGAAAAAATGGGGGGGGGAAATAGGGAAAAAATGGGGGGAGATGGGGGGAAATGGGGAGAGAAAGGGGGAAAAAATGGGGGGGAGATGGGGGGGGAAGGGGGGAAAAATGGGGGGGGAAATGGGGAAAAAATGGGGGGAAGATGGGGGGAAATGGGGAGAGAAAGGGGGAAAAAATGGGGGGGGAAGAAATGGGAAAAATGGGGGAGAAATGGGGGGGGATGGGGGAAAAAATGGGGGGAATGGGGGGGGAAGGGGGGGAAATGGGGGGGGAAATGGGGAAAAAATGGGGGGGAGATAGGGGGAAATGGGGAGAGAAAGGGGGAAAAATGGGGGGGGGAATGGGGGGGGAAGGGGGGAAAAATGGGGGGGAATGGGGAAAAGAAGGGGGGGAAATGGGGGAGAAATAGGGAGAGAAAGGGGGAAAAAATGGGGGGGAAATTGGGGGGGAATGGGGGAAAAATGGGGGGGAAGGGGGGAAAATGGGGGGGAATGGGGGGGGAAGAAATGGGAAAAATGGGGGAGAAATGGGGGGAAATGGGGGGGGAAATGGGGGGAGATGGGGGAATGGGGAAAAATGGGGGGAAAGAAATGGGGAAAATGGGGGGGAAATGGGAAAAAATGGGGAGAAATGGGGGGGAAATGGGGGGGAGATGGGGAGGAATGGGGGGGAATGGGGAGAGAAGGGGGAAAAATGGGGGAATTGGGGAAATGGGGGGGAAATGGGAAAAATGGGGTGGGATGGGGGAATAGGGGGAAATGGGGTGGGAAATTGGGGGTGGGAATGGGGGGGAAATGGGGGAGATGGGGGGAAAGGGGGGGAAATTGGGGGGAGAGATGGGGAGGAGATGGGGAGGGGAATTGGGGGGAAGATGGGGGGGAATGGGGGGGTTGTGGGGGTGGGAATTGGGGGGGGGGGAGTTGGGGGGGGGTTGGGGTTTTTTGGGGGGGTTGGGGGGGTATTGGGGAGGGTTGGGGGGTAAATTGGGGGGGGTTGTGGGGGGGGGTTTGGGGGTTTGTTTGGGGGGTTTGGGGGGGTTTGGGGGGGGGTGTTGGGGGGGGGGGTTTGGGGGGTTTGGGGTGTGGGGGGGGGTTTGGGGGTTTTAGTGGGGGTTTGGGGGGGTTTGGGGGGGGGTGGGGGTTTTTTGGGGGGGGGTGGGGGGGTTTGGGGTGTGTTTGGGGGGTTTTTTGGGGGGGGTTGGGGGGTTGGGGGTTTTTGGGGGGGGTTGGGGTTATTTGGGGGGTTTGGGGGGGGTTGGGGGGGGGTGTGGGGTGGGGGGGGTTTGGGGGTGTGTTTGGGGGGTTTTTGGGGGGGTTTGGGGGGGTTTTGGGGGGGGTTTGGGGTTTTTTTGGGGGGGTTTGGGGGGTTGTGGGGGGGTTGGGGGGTTTGGGGGGGGTGTGGGTGTTGGGGGTGTTTGGGGGTTTTGTTGGGGGTTGGGGGGGGGTTTGGGGGGGGGTTTGGGGGGGTGTGGGGGGGTTTGGGGGGGTTTGGGGGTTTTTTGGGGGTTTTGGGGGGGGTGGGGGGGTTTTTTGGGGGGTTTGGGGGTTTTGTTGGGGGGTGTGGGGGGGGTTTGGGGGTGTGTTTGGGTTTTTTGGGGGGGGTTGGGGGGGGTTGGGGGTTTTTTGGGGGTTTGGGGGGGTTTGGGGGGGTGTTTGGGGGGTGTGGGGGGGTGTGGGGGTGTGTTTGGGTTTTTTGGGGGGGGTTGGGTGGGGTTGGGGGTTTTTGGGGGGGGTTGGGGTTTTGTTGGGGGGTTGGGGGTGTTTGGGGGTGTGTTTGGGGTTTTTTGGGGGGGTTTGGGGGGGGTTGGGGGTTTTGTTGGGGGGTTGGGGGGGGTTGGGGGGGGTGTGGGGGGTGTTTGGGGGGGTGTGGGGGTTGGGGTTTTTGGGGGGTTTGTTTGGGGTTTTTGTGGGTTTTTGGGGGGGGTTGGGGGGGTTGGGGTTTTTGGGGGGTTTTTGGGGGGGGTTTGGGGGGGGTTGGGGGTTTTTTGGGGGGGTTTGGGGTTTTTTGGGGGGGTTGGGGGGTGGGGGTTTTTTGGGGGGGGGGTTTGGGGGTTTTTTGGGGGGTTGGGGGGGTTGGGGTGTTTTGGGGGGGTTGGGGGGTTTTTTGGGGGGGTTTGGGGGGGTTGGGGGGGGTTTGGGGGGGGTTGGGGTTTTTTGGGGGGGTTTTTGGGGGGGGTTTTGGGGGGGGGTTGGGTTTTTTGGGGGGGGTGTGGGGGGTTTGGGGGTTGTTTGGGGTTTTTTGGGGGGGGTTTGTGGGTTTTTTGGGGGGGTTGGGGGGGTTGGGGGTTTTTTGGGGGGGTTTGGGGGTTTTTTGGGGGGGTTGGGGGTTTTTTGGGGGGTTGGGGGGTGGGGGGGTTTTTTGGGGGGGGGTTTGGGGGTTTTTTGGGGGGGTTGGGGGGGTTGGGTTTTTTGGGGGGTTTGGGGTTTTTTGGGGGGGTGTGGGGGGGTTTGGGGTTGTTTGGGGGTTTTTTGGGGGGGGTTGTTTGGGTTTTTGGGGGTGTTTGGGGGGGGTGGGGGGTTTTGGGGGTTGGGGGGGTTGGGGTTTGGGGGGGTTTGGGGTTTTTGGGGGTGGGGGTTGGGGGGGTGTTTGGGGTTTTTGGGGGGGGGGGGGTTGGGTTTTTGGGGGTTGGGGTTTTGTTGGGGTTTGGGGGTGTTTGGGGGTTGTTGGGTTTTTGGGGGGGGTTTGGGGGTTGGGGTTTTTGGGGGGTTGGGGTTTTTGGGGGGTTGGGGGGGTTGGGATTGGGGGTTTTTGGGGGGTTTGGGGGGGTTTGGGGGGTTTGGGGGGTTGGGGGGTTGGGGGTTTTTGGGGGGGTTTGTTTGGGGTTTTTGGGGGG